>NW_016107319.1:11809693-11868692 GCF_001604975.1 Cebus imitator | reverse complement strand
AAAGCTGGAGGCATCACACTACCTGACTTCAAACTATACAACAAGGCTACTGTAATCAAAACAGCATGGTACTGGTACCAAAACAAATATATAGACCAATGGAAAAGACAAGGCCTCAGAAGTAATGCCACACATCTAAAATCATCTGATCTTTGACAAATCTGACAAAAACAAGCAATGGGGAAAGGATTCCCTGTTTAATAAATGGTGTTGGGAAAACTGGCTAGCCATGTGCAGAAAGCTGAAACTGGACCCCTTTCTTACACCTTACACAAAAGTTAACTCTAGATCATTTACAGATTTAAACATAAGACCCAACACCATAAAAACTCTAGAAGAAAACCTAGGCAATACCATTCAGGACATAGGCATAGGCAAGAACTTCATGACTAAAATACCAAATGCAATGGCAACAAAAGCCAAAATACACAAATGGGACCTAATTAAACTTAAGAGCTTCTGCACGCAGAAGAAACAATCATTAGAGTGAATCAGCAACCAACAGAATGGGAAAAAAATCTCTGCAAGCTACCCATCTGACAAAGGGCTAATATTCAGAATCTACAAAGAACTAAAGCAGATTTACAAGAAAAAACACACAACCCCATCCAAAAGTGGGTGAAAGATATGACCAGACACTTTTCGAAAGAGACATTTATGCAGCCAACAAACTTATGAAAAAATGCTCATCATCACTGGTCATTAGAGGAATGCAAATCAAAACCACATTGAGATACCATCTCAAGCCAATTAGAATGGTGATCATTAAAAAACCTGGAGACAACAGATGCTGGAGAGGATGTGGAGAAATAGGAACACTTTTACACTGTTAGTGGGAGTGTAAATTAGTTCAACCATTGTGGAAGACAGTGTGGCGATTCCTCAAGGATCTGGAAATAGAAATACCATTTGACCCAGCAATCCCATTACTGGGTATATACCCAAAGGATTATACATCGTTCTACTATAAAGACACATGCACACGTATGTTCATTGTGGCACTGTTTACAGTAGCAAAGACCTGGAACCAACCCAAATGCCCATCAGTGATAGACTGGACAAAGAAAATATGGCACATATACACCATGGAATACTATGCAGCTATAAAAAAAGATGAGTTCATGTCCTTTGTAGGGATGTGGATGAACCTGGAAACAATCATTCTCAGCAAACCGACACAAGAATAGAAAACCAAACACCACATGTTCTCACTCCTAGGTGGGTATTGAACAATGAGAACACATGGACACAGGGAGGGGAGCATCACACACTGGGTTGTGTTGGGGGTGGGGAAGTACGGGAGGGATAATGGGGGGGTGAGGAGGTTGGGGAGGGATAACATTGGAAGAAATGCCTGATGTAGGTGACAGGGGATGGAGGCACAAACCACCATGGCATATGTGTACCTATGCACCAATCCTGCAAGATTTGCACTTGTACTCCAGAACTTAAAGTGTAATTTAAAAAAAAAAGTGAAAATGTTTTCCCATAAAGGTGACAGTTGAAAACTGATGTGAAAAAGGATAAATGATCCTTTTTCTTTACTAAGTGTGATCCTTTTTCGTTCCTTTTCACTTTACTAAGTGTGATTCCTGGCAATGTGGACTCCCACAAGTCCTTTTTTTTTGAGAAATGCAGAAGCTCAGGCCCACTCAGATCTACTAGAGCATCCTCTGCATTTTACAAAATGCCCAGAGTTCTCTACTCTGGCTGCACTTCAGACTCCACTGTTAGTTTTTTTAAAGTAACTGATGCAGAGACCTCACACCCAGGGATTTGAATTTAAATTGGCATTAATAGAGGGTCGTTCAAACAATTTTTGTTTCTAAAATTCCCAAGTGAGTCTAAGGAACAACTAGGGTTGAGTACCACTAAATTATAAGCCCAAAAAAGATAAAGTCCAGATTATTTTCTCAACACCCCCACTTGCTTGAGCAAATCATCTAGCTTCTCTAGGTCTGCCTTTTAATCTATTTAATAAAGATGATGTTTAGCCTGCGTACTTACGGGGGGTTGTAACAAACAGACACAAAAGCTTTGAGAAAGTTAAAAGCACCATTGCATAGGATTATTTTTATTGTGCTTAACTACACTTACAATCTCTAGTGCTCATCATTTGACCATTAGCATTAGACAAGATTGTGCAGTATCATTTTTTAGAAATTTAGAAATTGTGAAGGCAACTGAAGCTGTTCAAGTTCATTAAACCTGCATAAGAAATAACAGAAAAGCATCAGAACTAAACCCAATTGTGAGTCACTGTTGTGCAACACTGATTCTTGGCCCAAAGTATAACAAAAATGATTATCGAGTGGAGGATATACCCACCAAGTGAAGACAGACAACACATCTGTTAGGTATTGCTTAACTTACAGCAGATTTGGGGACTGACTCTTGTCTATAATTGTGTATAAAGTGCTTTTGCATCTACATCTTTCTTCTGGGGCATAAAAAATATATGCATAATCCCTATTTTAGTATCTGAAAGCTACAATTAACCAATGGTAGATTGTTATACTACCTTTCACTAGCATATTTTTTGTAGGTATACTTAGTCAAATCCCATAATTAATCAAGTAAGAGAGAAACCGTTTTTTAAAGACTTCTAGAAATCAGGAAAATATTAAGCTTGAATATTACATTTTTGCCAGATACAGTATTTTTATTGCTTATAAGTCAGTGTCTAAAAGGAAAGTCAAAAATATTTGCAATCTCTATAGCAAAAGATTGACATTTTAATGTCTTGTGTACCTTCAGAATTTCAACCACAAATACTGATAGTAAGAATTTTATTCAAAATTCTGAGATTATAGGGCAATAGGTAGTTTTAAGAAAAGAAAGATTCGAAGTGGGGAGAAATGCTTGAAAGCAACCATTTTGTTGCTGAAAGTTAGGCATAGTTAATAGGTTAATTTCTGTTTATTGAATCAGAGAGCCCAATGCTGATTGATATAGTAATTTCAGTGTTAGCTATGGCAAATATTTAGCTCATTATCAGTTTTAATAGCATTTTGCAGAACAAGCCTTTTCTTGACATCTAGAAAATACTATTAAATTTCCCTGCATAGATACATTGTTATGACATGCAATAACTACTTGAATATAAAGGGGATTAATAATTTAAAAGGTGTTAACAAATTAGGGCCATCATTAAAAATAGACTTTGAACCATTTTGTAGCAAAATCAGATTGAGGTAATGCTCTGCTCTTATGATAAAGAATTACTGCATTAATTCTGCAAAGTGAACTTATTGCTCCTATTCGTCTCCAAAACCCTGGAGCATTAAAGGACAGGAAGAATGAAATGATCACTGCATTTTTTTTCAGGCACAACAGCTCTAATATTTCCATCACAGTTTCACAGCTCAGCCAGCCTACTTGTGTTAATGGAGGTAAAAAAAAAAACCTCTTCAAAATTGTCATCTTTTTCTTTAATTTTGCTTTTAGACTGTCTTGTAAATTTGGGCCAGATTTTTTCAGACAGTTTATAGTAATAAAGAGAGAGTTATATTTAACTTGAGCAACTTTGGTTTTGACTACTCAGCTTAATACTGTTTTGTATCTGACTTTTCAAAATTTAATCCATGAGAATGTTGACGGTCTTATTTCCACATCTGTTACCTCCTGATGGCTGGAGTTAATTTAGCTGATAGGGATAGCTAACTGGCCCCTTCCTCATTTACTGCTTCCATGTACATTCCTCCTAAAACTAAGCGCTTGTCAGTCTACAGGACAACCTCACAGAAATTCTTGCTTGGTCAAGAGAAAATGGTAGCTACACTCTCCAATTTGAATCTTCAAACTTAGTACTCAATTTTCTTTACTTTCTCTTTTTTCCTCTAAAAAAAATTACATATCATTTCAACATTTTGAAATGCTATTTTACTTGCTGGCTAGCAAATTTGCTTCACAACTATTGATTTAAACTGGAAAGAAAATGAAAATTGATATAGGAATTGCAGCTATAAGATGTATGTTCACAGAATCATGGAATATTAAAATAAAAATGGACCTAGAAGATCACCTTATCCAACCCTTGAATTTTAAAGGTGAGGAAACTGAAGCCCAGATATGTTAAACAGATGGTCTTAAGACACAAAGTTATGAGTGACAGGAGGGACTTCACCATTTTTATTTTTGCAACATCAGCCATTATTCAGGTCTGAAATTCCCCCATTTTCAATACGACCTTAGCGTTTTATTGATTACAGCTGTGAAGTAGGACAAATACTGGCATAGAGTTAGCTGACCTAGAGATTGAACCTGAAATTATGCATATATCCTTAAGAAAATTACTTGAGCTCTTGTTAGTGTTAGTTTCCTTATCCGCTAAATATAGACAATAATATCCTACTTCAGGTATGTCGTGTGAATTAACTGAGATTACATGTGTGCAAAACAGCAGCCTATAGATCTTTATACAAATAGAAGTTATTATCATTTAGAAGAAATATGTGCTTCCACTAAATTAAGGCATTTTGTTATCTGGGAGGGGAATTATTAGTTAGCTAACATATTAGTAAGGCCCTGAAGCAATGGGACAAAACAATAAGTTTTCATTTGGAGGAGAAGAAAGGTGGAGAAAGATCTAAGGCATTGGCAATTAGAACAGACCAGTGAGGGACCCAGAGCAGTTGTCAAAAACAGCATTAAAAAAATGGCAGCATTTTACAGTTGAGAAAATGAAAGCTTGGAAAGGTTAAGTAAGTTGACCCCAGTGAACCAGCCAGAAGATGGTAGAACTAGGACTAAAATCAGGGCTCTCTGATTCTGGCTATCAGATATGATTAACTACAAGAGGAATGATTTCAGGTATCATTAATAGGATGAAATCTTTGCACTAAGATCATAAAAGAACATTCTTTTCTCATGTCAAATTCTGGAAGTGACATGTGTTATGAAGGAAATCTAGGGAAGCTCTAGTGGAATCTGTAATACCAAGTTGCTAAAACAGTAGCTAAATGATGAATAAATGTTTCGTCTACAGCATGATTTCATGAATGGTTCTAAAAGAATTCCAGTTGGAATTTGTCAGTTATCTTTTTTAATCTTAAACAGTTAATTTAAGTACTGAACATTTTCTAAATATCTAGCTCTAATAATATCAATTGCCCATTACCCGACTACTTCTTCCCAATCCACAGTTCCTGTTGCAACCCCTTCTAACCTGCTTAGGGACTGCATTTTTGGGGGGGTTATAAATTGATTGAGAAAAATTGATTTAACAATGTATTGAACCTTGTAGCTTTATACTTTGCCAAAGATCTTATAAAGCCTAACACTGAAGTACATCTAGGCATAATGTCATTTAATCCAGTTTTGAAAATCACTGCAGTGGAATTTAGCAATAATGAGACTAATAGCTTTATCATAAACCCACTTCTAAAATATACTAATTCAATTTTTTGTTTAATTATTTATCAGACAGGTTGTCCAAATGCAAGAAATATGTTATTAAAATATTTATTTAGAAATATTTAACCATACCTGAGTAAAACTGCTCTCACTCATTACTGCTATAAGAATGTCAGAAAGAACTATAAGTTATATTTGAGAGCACCAGTTAATGTAGAAATAGAGAAAAAGAAACAACTATGAAAATCATAACAGATGAAAAGAAAAATTTGTTCTGTGGTACTTGCCAACTCCAAGACCATGTTTACACATAATGATCTCCTGATCAAAAACATCTCTCATGTCAAAACTATTTGCTAACATACATGTTGCTCCTCTGTTTGTGGTTCAATAATTAGGTAGTTCTTTAAGTTAACAAATAGTTTTAAATGCAAACACCTATACAATGGTCATGGCCATTAATACACTGTAATATATTGGCTTAATCTGATTGCTTTCTTTAGCTGAGCACAGCTGAACTAAGATATCGTGAATCCAAGTAATACTTTGACTCAAGACCTCTCTTCTTCCCAGATTTACTCCATTTCTGAAACTCCTAACTTACCTCTCCTTGACAATCCAGCCACCTGACCTGCATATGTGTTTATGGCAGAGGTCATATATTCTGAGCAGTAGTCCCCTCTAGAGAGTTGAAGCTTTAAAAACATTTCAGTCAATGTTACTGACAGTTGATTTATACCCTTTGAACTTGCATTCCCTGACCAAGCTCCTTAAAAAAAACAAAAAAAGAAAAAATAAAAAAAAAAAAAAAAAAAAAAAAAAAAAAAAAAATTCAGTTATAGAGTATCATCATCACTTAAAATTGTAAAACTGGGCAAAGGCCCAGGTCCGTCTGTCTTATGAAGGCTGCTTGTCTAATCCGTTCACTCCATTTGGGGCCATATTACATCCCAAATCAAGTGGAAGTGTTAGTGCTTAAGTAGAAACAAGGAATACCTTGTTATTACTGAAGGATCATGTCCTTACTATGCAGAGATACTTCCAGGAAGAAATTACAGAAGATATCATATTTTTAAAAAATGTATATTTTATTACGTTTTCAGTATTGGGATACATGTGAAGAACATGCAAGATTGTTGCATTGGTACATACATGGCAAGATGTTTTGCTGCCTTTCTCCCCCTCACCTATATCTGACATTTCTCCCCATGTTATCCCTTCCCAACTTCCCACCGCCCCACTGTCCCTCCCCGAGTTCCCCTCCACAGACCCCAGTGTGTGATGCTCCCCTTCCTGTGTCCATGTGTTCTCATTGTTCAACACCCGCCTATGAGTGAGAACATGCGGTGTTTGATTTTCTGTTCTTATGTCAGTTTGCTGAGAATGATGGTTTCCAGGTTCATCCATGTCCCTACAAAGGACACGAACTCATCTTTTTTATGGCTGCATAGTATTCCATGGTGTATGTGTGCCAAATTTTCCCCATCCAGTCTATCATCAGTGGTCATTTGTGTTAGTTCCAAGTCTTTGCTATCGTAAACAGTGCTGCAGTGAACATTCGTGTGCATGTGTCCTTATAATAGAACGATTCATAACATTTTTATAGGTCAGATAAAAATTAGGGTTTTAGTTCCAAACTTAGCCCATTAGAAATTAAAACTTGGGGCTGAGTGCATTGGCTCATACCTGTAAACACTTTGGGAGGCCAAAGTGGGTGGATTATTTGAGGTCAGGAGTTTGAGAAATTAAAACCTGGAAAGTCAAATGCATTTTGCTTAAATGATACCTCGTGATTTTTGGTTTCTGTTAAAGAAATGGCTGAGCATTTAAATAATAATTTCACTTTATAAAGAATTACTTTCCATGAAAATTGTTATCTCTTTCATGTGACTTCATCTTAATATCACACCTCTTTTTATATTGAGGATTTAATGTTCTAAATTTTAAAAATAGCAGAGATTTACATTTTTATTATATCTACATATACATGCCTTTAAGATATACAAGACAAATGATTTTAAAATAAGCCCTAAAATTCTTCCAGACTTTTAATTGCATTTTTTAAATCTATAAATTGATAAGTTAGTACACTGAGGTCTGACATAACTTTAATGAGATTTTTTTGGTAATGCATAGAAATATACATCAATATTGCTTATGGCTAAACTTAAAGTTAACAAGGCTGTACATGAAATGTGAGGTCATGAAATTAGTAAACTGTGATCATCATGGAAAAGTAAAAGAAAGAGACAAACTCTCTTTGCAGTTGCTGTCACTATCAGTAGACAATAAGAAAAAACACTAACGTTAGTGGTACCATCAACCTGTTTGAACTGAATTTATTCAATACATTTCTGTTCCTCAGCACCACGTCTCTGAGCATTGCTTTACTCAACATTGTTAAAGCCAAAGTCTGGCAGTGATCCCTTTATTATAGCTTGATCATCTGCAGGTAAAACGTCAAGCACAAGTGATGAAATAGAAGCAAATGATATCTATGTTGGAACAAGTTTTTTTTTTTTAAAAAAAAAAAAAGGAAAAATTCTTACGTAATTGAAGCTGTGTACGGGTACGCTTCTAAACTGATTCTATTTTAAGGTGTTTTTTCTTTTCTTTTTAAAATAATTATTTTTATTGAAGTACTTATAAACCAATTAACCAGAGAACTGAATGTCAGTAATGCCTTAAGAAATATTACTTATTGAGGTGATAAAGGTTTGGAGTCCTGATAGGATATATAATACTATCTGCCCTTCTCTCTCCTCCCCACCCCCACCATGAGTGGGGTTAAGACTGCATCTCTCTCGAGTAGCCCCTTGAGGTTAGCTTAGAGCAGTGGTTCTGCTTTGGAAGAAGCTGTCAGTTCTCTGGGCTACAGGAATGTGCTGTTTTTAATAAGAATCTTGCACAATACAGTAGCTATAAATTGGAGTCTATTTTCTCACCTCTACCACTCTTGAAATGGAACGGATCACACGGTGATTGAATACTGAATGCAAAACTAGTTCTGAGTGTTAGAAATGACCACGAATATCAAATCCATCTGTTAAACTTTCAGAAAGTGGTTTGATAAGAGATGTTTTTGGGGGTATATCCTCCACGTTGTGCACTTGAAACATTATGATGTTGCATTGCCATAGCAAGAGGATTAAAATGTGAAAATTGAGTTCAGGTAGGTGCAGTCATTGTGCCCCTCTCTACCTTAGCCATCAAACCAGTTATTTTGTGTGATCTTTTCTCTAGACCAAAGTTTAGAACTTGCGTGGAGTCAGCCTATAAATATTAATGCACCATATCTGCAAAAGGAATAAGATACCGATCGAAAAGAAAAGGCTTTCTGATTCAGTCTATAAGTGTAGCTAGTTTGGAAATCACTGCATATGACTTCCACTTTCAGAACACACTTTAGAGGGTAACCAAGATTAAAAAAAAAAGCTGATATCACTTTTACTTCTGTCATCCTACTATGCTCTCGCCCCTGCCTCTGTTATTCAGTAAAAGATTATACCTTTTTTTTTTTTAAAGTGGCATTTAACTAAATCTATCTGAGCGTTATTAGATAGGTACACCTGCTCGTTGTGTTCCCTTAAGAGCACTAACCTAAATTCAATTGCTCATCAACCTTAAAAAAAAAAACAAACAAACAAACAAACAAAAACCTTTCCATCTCACAGTACTTAAGCTTCCAGTCATTTGAATATGGATGAACGTCATGTTCTAGCCTTCCCCTACACTGCATTCTGGTGAAAGAAGGGAAGCCTGAGATCTATAACCACCATGCATTGAGTTGACTTGGAACTGGATTATTATCTTTCTTGTACTTAAAAAAGTCAGAAATAGGAGAGAATGGGAAAGTCTGTGGGAATCAGGAAAACTCTTCATTCTTAACTCCAAGAATATATAACTCTTAAACATAAAGTTAATGAAAAGGCTCATCTCTTCCTTACTTTATATTTACTTAATGCAGTCATATTTCAGGGAAGGAAAAAAAAAAGAAAGCATCAGAAGCATAATACAAGCAGCAAAGAATTGGTTGAACTCAGTGTGGCTAAAGAACCTTGCAAGGCCTAAGAAACTGAAAGGTGGACAATTAAAATAAAGAGAGATGAGAGAAGTTCTGGGTGCCTAATGTCCCGAAGTACTTTAGAATAACCAAACAGGGGAGCAGAACTATTAAACATGCAAAGGAATTGACTGCTATGAAAACTTCCTCCCTAGGGAACTGACTACAAGCCCTAAATACAGAAATAACTTTAGCTAAACAATTGCAGCTCAAAGTTAAAATAACGAAGCTTTGTTTTGGTTGTCAAATTATAGATTTTGGGCATATATTGCTTATATATTTTGCTTAAAAGTGTTGACGGTCTTGAAAATGCACCAGTAATCCAAAAAATAGCAAATTATACTTCAGTTATGCTCCTTAGTAGTAGACAAGCCAGGCAAACTATGAAGTCACTGAGATCTCAAAATGCATTTTATCATTACTTGAATAACATTTTTAGAGAGAAGAGAAAAAGAGCAGATGACCAGGCTAGATAAACAATTCCAAAATCCAGATGCCTTAAAGCAGTGATCCTGTGTTAATTACGGCATCTTGTCTTGAAATCAAAATAGAACATACCGTAGTTAATAGAATTACTGTTTCAGTGAACCCTAATTGTATATTTAACAGTTGCCTACTATATACTTTATCCAAGGAGATGATTCTTTGTTGAGTGTAACAGCAGTGGGATCTCAGAAAGAGATAGCCAGCTTTTACAGACACAGACTACATTGCCTTAAGAGACATTGAGACTTGCAGGAAAATAAAAAAAAAAAAAAGAAATTACACTGATCCAATAGATATACTGCTGAGAGCTTTCTATTATATTTCTACCTCAGACATTGTATCACCATTAAATTCACACACTCAGGCCCTGGGAATCAGGCCAGCCTGCTCACAAGTTTGGCTGAAATGAATCTACTGTATTAGTTTTTGTGAAAATGATAGAGCTCTGTGGATTCAAGATCGGTTCTATTTTTCAACCAAAGTCCTGTGAAACTAGGCAAAAGAGGCTAAATGAGAGGAAGCCTAGCAGAGATAAAATTGAATAACAAAGGCAAGTAAGACATGATTTCACCCAGAAAACAACACAAGGTCATTGATTTGGCAGTTTTTTATTTGTTTGTTTAAATCTGCTAACAGGAAATATTTTTTTAAATGCCTTTTAAGAAGAACGTCCATTACAAAGGCATATTTTAATCAGAATTCTTACAACGTTTTTCAAATTCCTAAGGGCATTCAGCTCCACTCAAATTAGTAACTCAGATAAATCATCATTAATTAGCTAATATAAGCCAGCAGGTGGTTTTGAGCCCAGAGACATTCCCTGGTTATTTAAATTATGTATACTACACCACACTAAAAAAGAGTAAGTAGAAGGCAGCAACAGAGACAAGTCTGGAAAAAAAACTATTCTGTTTAGAGAGACTGCTCCAGTAACATCTCCTGCAACCTCCAAATCTTACCCAGTGGAATACAAGGCAGCTTTGACCCCCTAACTCAAAAAATATTATTCACGTAACTCAGCTCTTATTTCAACATTGATTATGCATGCAGTGTACAAAATGTGCATTGGAAGCTTACTTGAATATGTTTGTTCTAGAAAGATTACTAATTACTAAAGAATAGGAGGAAAGAATTGTTTTTCATGCATAACTGGTGACACAAGAGAATCTTTTCATAATTTTTATGCCCTTGTGTTCTTTAATTGACCCATTCTAATTTGTGTAATTGAGGTTTACTTCCTAAACTATCAAAAAGATAAAAAGACTTATGTAGCTGCCTCTTATATAAGATTGTATTTGTGACTGAATGGTGTGGAAAATGGTTAGTTTGTATTTTTTTTCTGTAAGTTACTGGGGTTCAGCTGGTATTTGGTTACATGAGTAAGTTCTGTAGTGATGATTTGTGAGATTTTGGTTCACCCATCACCTGAGCAGTATACACTGCACCATATTTGTAGTCTTTTATCCCTTACCCACCCCAACTCTTTCCCCCAAGTCCCCAAAGTCCATTGTATCATTCTTATGCCTTTACATCCTCATAGCTTATCTCCCACTTATGAGTGAGAACATGTATGTTCGATTTTCCATTCCTGAGTTACTTCACTTAAAATAAGTCTCCAATCTCATCCAGGTCACTGCAGATGCTGTTAATTCTTTCCTTTTTATGACTGTGTAGTATTCCATTATATAGAGAGAGTTTCAGTTTCTTTATCCACTCGTTGATGGATGGTCATTTGGGTTGGTTCCATGATTTTGCTATTGTAAATTGTGCTGCTATAAATGTGGGTGTACAAATATCTTTTTTGAATAATGACTTCTTTTCCTCTGGGTAAATACCCAGTGATGGGATTGTTGGATCAAATGATAGTTCTACTTTTAGTTCTTTAAGGAATCTCCACACAGTTTTTCATAGTGGCTGTACTAATTTACATTTCCACCAGCAGTGTAGAAGTATTCCCTATTTACCACATCTATGCTAGCATCTACTGTTTTTTCGAGTTTTTCATTGTGCCCATTTTTGCAGGAGTGAGGTGGTATCACATTGTGGTTTTGATTTGCATTTCCCTGATCATTAGTGGTGTTGAGAATTTCTTCATGATTGTTGACCATTTGTATAAGTTCTTTTGAGAATTGTCCATACATGTCCTTAGCCCACTTTTTGATGGGATTGTTTCTGTTTTTATTGATTTGTTTGAGTTTATTGTAGATTCTGGATATTAGTCCTTTGTCAGATGTATAGATTGTGAAGACTTTCCCGACTCTACAGCTTGTCTGTTTACTCTGCTGCCTGTTCCTTTTGCTATGCAATAGCTCTTTAGTTTAATCAGATCCCAGCTATTTATCTTTGTTTTTATTGCATTTGCTTTGGGGTTCTTGGTCATGAAATCCTTGCCTCAGCCAATGTCTAGAAGGGATTTTCCAGTGTCATTTTCTAGAATTTTTATAGTTTCAGGTCTTAGGTTTAAGCTCTTAATCCATCTTGAGTTGATTTTTGTATAAGATGAAAGATGAGAATCCAGGCTCATTCTCCCACATGTGACTAGCCAATGATCCCAGCACCATTTGTTGAAAAGGGTGTCCTTTCCTCAGTTTATGTTTTTGTTTGCTTTGTCAAAGATCAGTTGGCTGTAAGTATTTGGGTTTATTTCTGGGTTCTCTATTTTGTTTCGTGGGTCTATGTGCCTATTTTTGTACCCATACCATGTTGTTTTGGCAACTATGGCCTTATAGTATAGTTTGAAATCAGTTAGTGTGATGCCTCCAGATTTGTACTTTTTGCTTAGTCTTGCTTTGGCTATGCAGGATCTTTTTTGGTTTTATATGAATTTTAGAATTGTTTGTTCTAATTCTGCAAAGAATGGTGGTGGTATTTTCATGGGGGTTGCATTGAATTTGTAGACTGTTTTTGGCAGTATGGTCATTTTCACAATATTGATTCTACCCATCCATGAGCATGGGCTATGTTGCCATTTGTTTGTGTCATCTATGATTTCTTTCAGCAGTGTTTTGCAGTTTTCCTTGTAGAGGTATTTCTATTCTTTGGTTAGGTATATTCCTAAGTATTTTATTTTTATTTTTTTATTTTTTGCATATATTGTAAAAGGGGTTGAGTTCTTGATTTGATTCTCTGCTTGGTTACTGTTGGTATATAAAAGAGCTACTGATTTGTGTACCTTAATCTTGTATCCAGAAACTTTGCTGAATTATTTTATCAGTTCTAGGAGCTTTCTGGAGGAGTCCATAGGGTTTTCAAGGTAAACAATCATATTGTCAGCAAACAGTGACAGATTGACTTCCTCTTCACTGATTTAAATGCCCTTTATTTCTTTCTCTTGTCTGATTGCTCTGGCTAGGATTTCCGGTACTATGATGAAGAGGAGTGGTGAGAGTGGGCATCCTTTTCTTGTTCCCATTCTCAGAGGGAATGTTTTCACCTTTTCCCCATTCCAAGTTATATTGGCTGTGGGTTTGTCGTAGATGGCTTTTATTACATTAAGGTATGTCCCTTGTATGCCCATTTTGCTGAATTTTAATTATAAAGGGATGCTGAATTTTGTCAAATGCTTTTCCTGCATCTATTGAAATGATCATGTGGTTTTTGTTTTCAATTCTGTTTATGTGGTGTATCACATTTATTGACTTGCGTATGTTAAACCATCCCTGCATCCTTGGTATGAAACCGACTTTATTATCATGGTGGATTATCTTTTTGATATGTTGCTGAATTCAGTTAGCAAGTATTTCATTAAGAATTTTAGCATCTGTATTCACCAAGGATATCAGCCTGTAGTTTTCTTTTTGGTTATGTCCTTTCCTGGTTTTGGTATTAGGATTATGCTGGCTTCATAGAATAAATTAGGGAAAATTTCTTCTTTCTCTATCTTGTAGAATAGTATCAAAAGGATTGGTATCAATTCCTCTTTGAATGTTTGTTGGTAATATTTTAATTACCATTTCAATCTCACTGCTTGTTATTAGTCTGTCCAGGGTATCTAATTCTTCCTGATTTAAGCTAGGAGGGTTGGTTGTATTTTTCCAGGAATTTATCCACTTCTTCTAGGTTTTCTAGTTTATGTGTAAAGGTGTTCATAGTAATCTTGAATTACCTTTAGTATTTCAGTGGTGTCAGTTGTAATATTTCCTGTTTCATTTCTTAGTGAGGTTATTTGGATTTTTCGCTCTTCTTGGTTAATCTTGCCAACGGTTTATCAATTTTACCTTTTTAAAGAACCAGCTTTCCGTTTCATTTATCTTTTGTATTATTTTGTTTCAATTTCATTTAGTTCTGCTCTGATCTTGGTTATTTCCTTTCTTCTGCTGGGTTTAGGTTTGGTTTCTTCTTGTTTTTCTAGTTCTGTGAGGTGTGACCTTAGAGTGTCAGTTTGTGCTCTTTCAGTCTTTTTGATGTAGGTATTTAGGGCTGTGAACTTTCCTCTTAGCAATTCCTTTGCTGTATCCCAGAGGTTTTAATAGATTGTATCATTATTGTCGTTAAATTTGAAGAATTTTTTAGTTTCCATCTTGATTTCATTTTTTACCCAATGCTCATTCAGGAGAAGATTATTTAATTTCCATGTATTTGCAAGGTTTTGAAGGTTCATTTTGAAGTTGATTTCCAGCTTTATTCTACTGTGGTCTGAGAGAGTGCTCAATATAATTTCAATTTTCTTAAACTTAGTGAGGCTTATTTTATGACCTATCATGTGGTCTATCTTGGAGAAAGTTCCATGTGCTACTGAATAGAATGTGTATTCTGCAGTTGTTGAATGAAATGTTCTGTATATATCTATTAAGTCCATTTATTCCAAGGTATAGTTTAAATCCATTATTTCTTTGTTGAATTTCTATCTTGATGACTTGTCTAGTGCTGTCAGTGGCCACTATTATTGTGTTGCTATCTATCTCATTTCTTAAGTCTATTAATAATTGTTTTTCAAATTTGGGACCTCCGGTGTTAGGTGCATATATATTTAGAATTGTGATATTTTCCTGTTGGACAAGGCCATTTACCATTATATAATGTCCCTCTTTGTCTCTTTTGACTGATGTTGCTTTAAAGTATGTTTTGTCTGAAATAAGAATAGCTACCACTGCTAGCTTTTGGTGTCCATTTGCATGAAATGCCTTTTTCCACCCCTTTATTTTAAGTTTCTGTGGGTCCGTATGTTCTAGGTGAGTCTCCTGAAGGCAGCAAATCATTGGTTTGTGAGTTCTAATACATTCTGTGGTTCTGTATCTTTTAAGTAGAGCATTTAGACTATTTACATTCAATTTTAGCATTGAGATGTGAAGTACCATTACATTCATTGTGCTCTTTGTTGCCTGTATACTTTGTTGTTTGTTTGTTGTTTTTGCTTTTTAACTTGTATTTTTGTTTTAGAGGTCTTGAGTGACCTGTGCTTTAAAGAGGTTCTATTTTGATGTGTTCTCAGGAATTGTTTCAAGATTTAGAGCTCCTTTTAGTTGCTCCTATAGTGGCTTGGTAATGACAAATTATCTCAGCATTTGTTTGTCTGAGAAAGACTGTATCTTTCCTTCATATATGATGCTTAGTTTTGCTGGTTACAAAATTCTTGGATGATAATTCTTTTGTTTAAGGAGTCTGAAGATAGTGCCCCAATAATTTCTAGCTTGTGGAGTTTCTGCTGAGGAATCTGCTATTAATCTGATAGATTTTCCTTTATAAGTTACCTGCTGCTTCTGTCTCACAGCTCTTAAGATTCTTTCCTTTGTCTTAATTTTGGATAACCTAATGACAATGTGTCTAGGTGAAGATTTTTTTGCCATGAATTTCCCAAGTGTTCTTTGTGCTTCTTGTATTTGGATGTCTAGGTCTCTAGCAACAGGCACTGGTATCCATGGCTGAGAGACCCATAGATGGTTCACATCACAGGACTCTGTGCAGACAACCCCCAGTACCAGCCCAGAGCCAGCTAGACTCACTGAGTGGCTCCACCCAGAAGAGAGACAACAGTCACTGCAGTTCAGCCCACAGGAAGCCACATCCATAGGAAAAGGAGGAGAGTACTACATCAAAGGAATGCCCCATGGGACAAAAGAATCTGAACAACAGCCTTCAGCCCTAGACCTTCCCCTCTGACAGAACCTACTCAAATGAGGAGGAACCAGAAAACCAACCCTGGTAATATGACAAAACAAGGCTCTTCAACATGCCCCAAAAATTGCACCAGTTCACTAGCAATGGATCTGAACCAAGAAGAAATTCCTGATGTACCTGAAAAAGAATTCAGGAGGTTAGTTATTAAGTTAATCCCTGAGGGACCAGAGAAAGGTGAATCCCAGTGCAAGGAAATCCAAAAAATGATATAAGAAGTGAAGGGAGAAATAGTCATCAAAATAGTTTAAAGAAAAACCAATCAAAAAATTCAGGAAACTTTGGACACACTTAGAAATTTGAAATGCTCTGGAAAGTCACAGCAATAGAATCAAACAAGTAGAAGAAAGAAATTCAGAGCTTGAGGACAAGGTCTTGGAACTAACCCAATCCAACAAAGACAAAAAAAAGAGTAAGAAAATCTGAACAAAGCCTCCAAGAAGTCTGGGATAATGTTAAATGACCAAACTGAAGAATAATCAATGTTCCTGTGGAAGAAGAGAATTCTAAAAGCTTGGAAAACATATTTGAGGGAATAATCAAAGAAAACTTCCTCAGGTTAGTTTGTATTGAAAATTAGTTTGTCCATATGGAGGTAATTTGTCTTAATGCTATTAGAGAGCTATGCCTTTACTCTTACTGTCACCCTAAACAGATAGTGAAACTTTCTGAATATTTCACAGAATATTTCTTATAAAAAATTATGCTAGATTCAAGATGCCTAATTTTATTCTGATTTTGGTAACGTTATTCATAGTATTATTTTGAACTTCATGGATGTAATATCTACTTGTTAGGATTTCTAAACCGTGAACATAATAAAATAAGTAGGCATTTGAATCTGACTACAGAATTGCTTAAACAAAATCACATGGTCTGATTCTATTTAAACATAAGAGTTGAATTTTAGTAACCTATAATAGGTTGACATACGTGTTTAAGATCAAAAGTCTTTTGGGGTTGCAGCTTCCAGAAATAAATTAGCTTTTAGAATAGGGTAGGCTTAGTTTTGAGTCATACTTTGAGCTACCTTTGAATCTGTGATACAGAACCCTCCTTTTTTAAAGAATATTTTTAAAAATAAGTCTTACTGGGTATATCTAATATACATAACATAATGTTGTGGGAGATAGATAGATAGATAGATAGATAGATAGTAAAAAAGTTACTATAGTGAAGCAAATTAACATATCCATCATGTCACATTGTTACCTATTTCTTCTTGATTTTGTGGCAAGAGCAGTCAGCCATTTAGCATTGAATCCCATATATAATACAATCTTACTACCTATAGTCCTTATGTGGTACATTAGATCTCTAATTTGTTCATCTTACATATCTGCCACTTTCATCTTCTCATCTACATCTCCCCATTTCCTCACCAGTGCTGCTCCCCACCAAACCACCACCCTTGGCAACCACTCTCTTGTTCTCTATTTCTGGAGTGTTTAATTTAACTTTTTTTTTAGAATCCACGTATAAATGAGATCATACAAGATTTTTCTTTTTGTGTCTCACTTAGGTCACTTAGCATAATGTCCTCCAGCCCATGCACAGTGGCTCACACCTGTAATCCCAGTACTTCGGGGAGCTAGGATAGGTGGATTGCTTGAGCCCAGTTTGGGACCAGAATGGGAAACATAGTGAAACTCTGTCTTTACAAAATTTGCTGGGCATAGTGGTGCATGCCTGTAGTCCCAGCTACTCAGGGGGCTGAGGTGGGAGCATCACTTGAGCCTGGGAAGTAGAGGCTTCAGTGAGCTGTGATTGTGTCACTGCCTGCCAGCCTGGGTGACAGAGTAAGACTCTGTCTCAAAAAAAAAAAAAAAGAAATTATAATGTCCTCCAGATTCAACCATGTTGTTGGAAATTGCAAGATCCCGTTCTTCTTCAGGGACAAATAACATTTCATTGTATATATGTACCAAAGTTTATCTTTTTGTCCATGCAGGAACACTTAGGTTGCTTTCATGTCTTAACTATTGTGAATAATGATACAATGAACATAGGAGTACAGATATCTTCATGAGGTGATGTTTTCATTTACTTTGGGTACTTGCTCAGAAGAGGGATTGCTGGGTCATATGGTAGTCCTATATTTAATTTCCTTTGAAACCTCTAAAATGTTTCCCATAATTGCTATAGCAATCTATACTCCCACCAACAGTGTACAAGAGTTCCCTTTTCTCCACACCCTCTCCAACGTTTATCTTTTGACATCTTGATAATAGCCATCCTGAGGAGTGTGAGATGGTATCTCATAGTGGTTTTAATTTGCCCGATTAATGATGTTTAGCACATTTTCATATAGCTCTTGGGCATTTTTGTGTCTTCTTTGGAGAAAAGTCCATTAAGGTCTTTTGCTCATTTTTAAATTGGGTTGTTTGTTTTTTCCACCATTTAGCTGCATGAATTCTTTACAAATTTTGAATATTAATCCCTCATTAGATATATAATTTGCAAATATTTTTTCCCAATCTGCAGGCTAATGCTTCATTTTGTTGATTGCCTTCTTTGCAATGCACAAGGTTAGTTTTATGTAGTCAAATTTATTTATTTTGCTTTTGTATCCTGAGCTTTTGGTGTGATATGTTAAAAATCATTGCCAAAGTCAATGTCCAGGCTTTTCTCCTGTGTTCTCTTCTAAAAGTTTTATAGATTTTGCTCTTACATTTAAATCATTCATTTCGATTTGAATGTTATGTGATATAAAGATACAATTTCATTCATTTGTATGTGAAAATTCACTTGCCCCAGCACCATTTATTGAAGAGACTGTCCTTTTTCTCATTTTGTCCTCTTGGTATCCTTGTCAAAAATTGGTTGGCTGTATATTTTTTGATTTATTTCTGAGCTATGTATTCTGTTCTACAACCATATGTCTGTTTTTATGACATACCATGTTGTTCTGAAAACTGTAGCTTTGTAGTATAATTTTAAATCAGAAAGTGTGATGTTTCCCATTTTTTCTTTCTCAGGATTGTTTTGGCTATTCAGAATATTTTGTGCTTCTACACAAATTTTAAGATTGCTTTTCCTATTTCAGTGAAGAATGTCATTGAAATTTTGATAAGGATTGCATTAAGATTATATATTGTTTAGATAGTATGGACATTTTAACAATATTCATTCCTCTGATCTATGAGGACAGAATATCTTTCCATTTGTGTCTTCTTCAACTTATTTTATTAGTGTTTTATAGTTTTCAATGTAGAGATCTTTCACTCCCTTGGTTAAATTTATTCCTAGGTTTTTTTTTTCTATTATAAATGGGATTTTTAAAAATTTCTTTTTCAATTAAGTTGTTTGTGTATGGAAATGCTACCGATCTTTATGTTGATTTTTTATCCTGCAATTTTACTGATTTTATTTATTAGTTCAAACCATTCTTTTGTGGGTTTTTCACATATAAGATCATGTCATCTGCAAACAGAGATCATTTTACCTCTTTCTTTCTGATTTTGGTATATTTCTTTTTCTTTTCTGATTTCTCTTGTTACTGCTTCCAATACTATGTTAAATAGAAGTTGTAACAGTGGGCATCTTGCTTATACTAGATCTTAGTGGAAAAGCTTTCAGTTTTTCCTTCTTTATTATAATGTTACTTGTGGTATTTTAATCAATGGCCTTTATTATGTTGAGGTGCTTTCTTTCTATACATAAACAATTGAGAGTTTTTATCAAGAAAGGATGTTAAGCTTTGTCAAATGCTTTTTCCATGCCAATTGAGATAAGTATGTGATTTTAATCTTTCATACTTTTAATGTGATGTATCATATTGACTGATTTGCATTTGTTAAACCAGCCTTATATGCCAAGAATAAATCCCACATAGTCAGGATATATAATTTTTTGATGTGTTGTTGAATTTGATTTGCTGATATTTTAATTGAAGATTTTTGCATCGATATTCATCAGAAAAATTGCTTGTAGCTTTTTTTTTTTCTTGTGAGGTCTTCTTTGACTTAGGTGTCAAGGTATGCTGTCTTTATAAAATGTGTTTGGAAGTACTCCCTCTAGCACTATTTTTCAGAAGAGCTTAAGAAGTATTGGTATAATTCTTCTTTGCATGTTTGCTAGAATTTTTCTCTTATGCTATCTGGGCTTTTATTTGTTTAAAAGATATCCAAATCTCTGTTCAGGCTTTCTAGTTCTTCCTGACTTAATTTTGGTAGGTTGTATTTTTCTAGCAATTTATCCTTTTAATCTAGGTTATCCAATGTATTGGCATATAATTGTTTGCAATAATCTCTTATGATCCTTTTTATTTCTGAGGGATCTGTTATAATTTCTTGACTTTCATTTTTTGTTTCTTTGCATCTGCTCTTTTTTCTTATACTAGCTGAGAGTTTGTCAATTTTGTTTATTTTCTCAAAAAGCAGTTCTTAGTTTTATTAATTCATTTTATGGTTTTTCTGTTCTGCATTTGATTTATTTCTGTTCTGATTTTTATTATTTCCTTCCTTGTCTTTAGTCATTCTTTATCTAGTTCCTTGAGGTATAATGTTAAAATATGTGAGCTCTTTCATCTTTTTTAATGTAAGTGTTTATTGCTACAAATGTCTCTCTGAGAACTGTTTTGGGTGTATCCCATAGGTTTTGGTTTCCATTGTCATTTGTCTCAAGATATTTTTTAATTACCCTTTAGATTTTCTCTTTGACCCATTTATTGGTCAGGAGAATGTTGTTTAATTTCCAGAATTGTGAGTTTTCCAAGATACCTTGTGTTATTGATTTTTATTTTCATACCACTGTGGTCTAAAATGATACTAGATATGATTTCAGTCTTCTTAAATTTGTTAAGACTTGTTCTGTGGCCTAATATATGATCTGCCTTGAAGAATGTTTCATGTGCACTAGTGAAAAATGTGTATTTTCTGCTGTTTGGTGGAAAGTTCTATATATGTCTGTAAGTCCATTTAGTCAAAAGTGAAATTCAGGTACCAGTATTTTTGTATTAATTTTACGTCTCATTGATTTATCCATTGTTTAACATGTGGTATTGAAATCTGCTGCTATTATTGTGCTGCTATTTGTCTCTTTGTGTTCATTAATATTTGCTTTGTGTATTAAGGTGTGCCAATGCTGGGTACATATGTATTTACAGTGATTATGTCCTCTTGATGAATTGACACCTTTATCAATAAATAGTGATCATCTTGTATCTTGTGACAGTTTTTGACTTGAAGTATATCTTAGCCAATATAAGTGTACTCACTCCTGCTTTTTTATGGTTACCATTTATGTGGGGTGTCTTCTTTAATCACATTCAGCCTATATGTGTCTTTAAGCTTAAGCAGAGCTTTTGTAGGAAGCAAATATTTAGATGTTGTTTTTATTTCATTTAGCCATTCTGTATCTTTTGATTGGAGAATTTAATCCATTTATATTCAAAGTTATTATTGATAGGTAAAGACTTATCACTGTCATTTTTTTATTTGTTTTCTGATTGTTTTGTGTCTCCTTTGTTCATTTCTTCCTCTCCTGTTGTCTACCTTTGTGATTTGATAGTTTTATGTATTGCTAAGCTTAGATTCCTTTCTCTTTATTGTTTGTGTATCTGCTATAGTTTTTTGTTTTATGATCGCTGTGAAGTTTACATAAAAAAATTATAATCTTTTATTTTAAGATGATAATAATTTAGCCTCTGTTGCATACAAAACCTCTAGACTTATGCCTTCCTTCCTTAACAAGTTAGGTTTTTGGTGTCACAATTTACATCATTTTTATATTGTATATTTCTTAACAATGAATTGTAGCTTTGGTTATTTTGGGTCATTTTTATATTTAACCTTCATACTAGAGATGTATTTGTGATTAACATACCACCATTATTGTATAGGGGTATTCTATATTTGACTATGTATTTATCTCTATTAGTAAATTTTGTTTTCAAATGTGTTAATTACAGTAATTATTATCTTTTCCTTTTGGCTTGTAGAACTTTATTAAATATTTCTTAAAAGGCAGGTATAGTGGTAATAAATTCCCTCAGTTTTTACTTATCAGAAAAAGACTATTTTTCCTTCATTAAGAAGGATAGCTTCATAAATAGTACAGTGTTCTTGGGTGGCAGTTGTTTTTCTTTCAGCACTTTGAATATATCATTCCATTCTCTCCTGCCCTGCAAGGTTTCTGCTGAAAAATCTGCTGACAGTCTACTGAGGATTTCCTTATATATGACTTGATGTTTTCATCTTGCTGCTTTTAAAATTCTCTGTCTGTGACTTTTGTCAGTTTGAATATAATGTGCCTTGGAGATGACACCTTTGGGCTAAATCTACTTGAGAACCTTTTAGTTTAATGAATCTTGATGTCTTTATCTCTCCCAGGACTTGAGGAATTTTAGCCATTATTTGATTAAGTACGCTTTTTGTCCCTTTCTCTGTCTCTTGTCCACATAATGCAAAAATTATTTTCTTGATTTCATTAGAAATCTTACTGTTTGCTTAAGATTATAATTTTGAATTCTCTTTCAGGTAATTCATAGATTTCTATTTCTTTTTGATCAGTTACTAGAGATTGTTTTGTTTTTTGGTGATGCCATGTTCCTTTCTTTTTTCATGTGTCTTGTGTCCTTGTATTGATGTCTGCACATTTGTTCACCTTTTCTAAATTTCACAGAGTAGCTTTTGTAGGGAAAGACTTTTGCCTTCATATGGGCCTCAAACAATGCCAGTTGGGCAGGGTGTGATGACTCTGGTTCCATGTGGGTACCATGATGTAGTCTCCATGTAACTTCTTCAATTGCAATCAATGTTAGTGAGCACTGCAGGTGCCTCACTGGTCTAAACTACAAGAGTTTGTGGCAGTGGTGGTGGCTGCATAGGTTATTAGATAAGGGCCTTAGGGATCCTCTTGTTATTGTCACAGTAAGGAGTCTTACCTGAGGTAAGACTTGATATTGGGTCTGACATGGTCGCAGGCAGGCATGGGTGCTGGGTTCCAGGTACAGGTGTTTAGAGTGGCAGTGGAGCCAGGTTCCTGGGCTCAGGGTCTTGTGAAACTACTGTAGCATCTGGAACTTGATATGCAGGCTCACTCTTCAAGGCAAGAGTAGATGCAGTTCTCACATTAAGCCAGGGTCTTGTTCTAAGGCACACCCTAAAATCTCAGGCCCTAGGCTGGGATGTCAGCTGTGGTTCTGATTCTGAGGGCAGTTCACAGTGCTGGTGCATCTCCAGGGAAGAAGGGATGCTCTGGAGGCACAGCCCCACAGAGCAGGGCATGGCTGCCATTTGGAGTCTGGAAGCAACAGGGCACACTGGCTGCTCAAGCTCCAGAAGATGAAGTATCAAACAGTGATGACTCTGGACCCTGGAATGGTGGGACATGGCAGTAACCTAGACTCTGTGAGGCAGATGCAGAGGCAGCAAGGACCCTGCAGTGACAAGATGCCACTGTGACTTGGACTCCAAGGGGTGGGGAACAGCACAGCAATGACTCCACTCCCCAGAGAGGCAAGGTGCCTCAGCAGCTCAGACTATGGGAAGCTAGTCAAGTTCCAGGTAGGCGGGGTGCTGGGGCCATTTGGCCTGATGACTGGGGTGGCGTCATTCAGCCAAGCTTCTAATTTCCTGGGATGTGACGCAACACATCTTCTTGGCCCCAGAAAGCACAGCTCTGTGAGTCAATGGAGCCTCTGGATCCCTAGAGGTAGGGTGCCACCTCTGATGTTGTGCTGGGAGGTGCAATTGCTCTTGTGTTTTGGAGGCCTGAGGTCCCCAGGGGGCAGGTGCTGCATCAGTTATAATATTGGGGGCACAACTGCTCCAGTGTGCAGAAGACCTGAAGCTGCCAGTGGGTGGGACACCATGTTTGCTCTGGAGCCAGGAGAATGACTGCTCCAGTAGTTAAAGTCTCCATGCTCCCAGGGGTGGGGCAACTTTACCTTATGTAGAGGGTGCACCAGTGACTCGAATGGATGTGAATGGAGCAACTCTGCGATAGCTTAGCCCCAAGAGGCAGGGCATAGCTACCAGGTTCCTGTGGTGCAGTGGTGACTGAGCCTCAGGGATGGAAGGATGTAATGGCTACTCACCCCTGGAGTTGGACACACTCTAGCAGTGAGCTAGGCTCAGAGCCCTTGAGGATTGCATGAGTCTCCAGTGTCCACGGTGGTGATAGGGGATGCTAGGATCCTCTTGCCTGCCTTTCCTCCATAGGGAGAAGTTTTTTTCTGCTGGTTCTAAGTTGATTACAGCTGAGAAGTTTTTTTCTGCTGGTTCTAAGTTGATTACAGCTGGGGAATGGAGTGGCAGAAGCGACGTTTTCCTTCCCTTCTCAGTGTGGCCATCTCAGGTTTCTGTGCTCTACAGGATTGCTGCTGCTGCTTTGCTGTTTTCTAGCACTATCTTTTAATTATTTTGGTCAAATGTAGTTGTTTATTCATTGTTTTGGGGTTTTTCGTTGTTGTTGGAAGGGAAGAGTACTATGAGTTTTTAGTCAGCCATCTTACTGACTTATATCACTGTCCCAGAACCCTAAATTTATATCTCATTGATTCTTGTATGGGGCAAAAACTAGACCAACCTAAAAACTGGAGAAGTGAGGAAATGTTCCCTGCAAAATTTCTCTAAACACATTCTCTTTAATCTGGTTGATCAGGGGAGGGGGCAAATTCCTCATACACACAATAAAAATTACCTGAAAATAGTATTTTTGTCTAAATTAAAGTTATCTGGAAAACACTTGTAAACCAATATTTTACTATGTTTGCATATATACCACAGGATCAAACTAAACAGAAAATGATGACTATTTTAATTTCCTGAATTTAAGGATCACCATCAAACTGCATAATTTCTTCACAAATACAAATACCTAACATCATAATGTTGAGCTGGTTGGAAAGTCAGTACTAAGCATATTTGGAATTTGTGATATTTTTAGCATCTCTAATTCTTAATACAACTCTCCATTCTTTGTTGAGCATCCTAACGAGTCCTACACAGTGTTGTAGCCCTAGACAGTTCAGAGAAGCAAGTGCTGACTTGTTGCTCACTTCATGTAACCATGCCCTTTGATATCTTTTTTTTTAAGTTTGTAATAATACTGTGACTACTGCTGTTCACAAATATTTTATTTATAAAATCTATCTTCCCCTAGGGCTGGTACAGAGGATCTACAAGCTGAAGGCTAGTCTATAAACTCCACTCACTCTAGGAGACTGAGCTTCTTTCTCAACATCAATCGCTGAACTGGGAGTTTAGACAGAGTAAACTAGCTGCACCCCCCAATTGCAATATAGAAAGCAAAGTATCTCTTTGCAAATAGGTTTTCCTGTTGTGGCATTCTTTAGACAGAAAGAGAAATACATTGTGAGGTAACAATGCCCATTCTTTCCGTGTTAGCACTAGAAGCCAGTACTAAAGGCAAAAGGAAAATTTTTAATCTATTCCCATTTTTAGCTTAACACTTGAAAAATAAACCTTATATAATACAATTAATAATATTGAGTAGCCTTTATGTATTCCACACAATTGACAATGACTATGCTATTATATGAATTATTGAAAACAGCATGAAAGTCAATGTGGTGTGGTCAGAAGAGCACCTCAGTGTGTATCAGAAGACCCGAGGTTGCTAAAGACACAAAATTGTTGCTATCAGTGATAGTTTAAGCAACTGTCCACCTATCGAGTATTAAGCTTGGCTATAGTTAATAGCTAAACAAGTCTAACTTTTGTTCAGATTTTAGCTCAGTTTTATTTAATGCCTAAAACGGGGAGGAAATTGCATTCTTTTTTCCTCTCTTTTGCTCAGCCAAACTTTACTTACTACACCCCACAGAGAACCGACAGAGAACGCTGCCATGGCTAATCAATCTGAAGTTCTCTCTCTCAAAGCCCGGAATCATGTGCCAGCTTCAGCTCCATGACTAGCGGTTCTCCATCTGACTGCCAGCATTTCATTTTCCCCTTCTAGTTTCAGAAGGCTCTGGTTCTTGCCAATACATCTCTTCTACTTTCTGTCACTTGGCCAGTGTTTTAATCGTCTGAGCCAAAGGCCCTGTGCCCTTTTCTCTAGGCTCTTGCTCCACTCCTGCTTTACCTATCGGTCCACCAACTTCTGGAGCCCTCTCAAATCTGCCACTGTCTTTCTTAGACTCTTTGTCCAATATCCCCAACTGTGAACATGGCATGTGCTTGATAGAAATTGGTGGTAGTCTAATACCCATACCAGGCATCTGGGTGTTGATGTTCAGAATTATTTGTTCTCTGAATCTTGGTTAAGTGGGCTATTGATGATGAATGACAGGGATTTTTCTCCACATTCCCCATAAATTCTCAGATTTTTATTCCTAAGATATTGGAGGATGAGGGAACAACTCTCTCTCTCTCCACCTCTAATACAATTCACACATCTTATTAGGGGAGCTACATAACATATTAGCTATTCATTCATCAAAAATGACTTGAATAGAAGCTGTAAGCCAGACATCCTCTAGGGCCTAAATATATAAAACGAAAATATAAATACAATCTCTGCCCTCAAAGAGCTCATACACAGACAAGGAAGCAGCTGACGACATACTTTGATAGTTGGTGAAAGAGGCATATACAACACTTGTGGGCCAACAGAGAGGCTGCCACCCATTGTACTCAGCAGAAAGATTTCTGTCACTCTATACTGTGCTGATGCAGTAATTCAATTATGGTGCTACCCGCTTCGTAGAACTAGAATGTATGGCAGAAGATGGCTTGGAAAATGCAGGCATTTACTAAATGAATCATTTTTTGTCCTGGAAGATCCATATTCAAGGAGCCTGTAGCTTCTGTCTCTGCTACTGTTTACCTATTCACTCTCCATCTTTCTTCTCTGCCTCCCGCCCCCCTTCTTCTTTCCTCCTCCTCTTCCTCCTCCTCCTTCTCCTCTCTCTCTCTCTCTCTCTCTCTCTCTGTCTCTCTCTCTCTCTGTCTGTCTCAGAGACAGGGGTATCACTGTGTTGCCCAGGCTGATCGTTAACTCCTGGTCTTTTAAGTGTTGCTCCCTCCTCAGCCTCCCAAAGTGCTGGGATGACAGACGTGAGCCATGGTGCCTGGCATCTCTTTTCTTTCTCCTAAATGTACATACCCTAAGCACATGTTTCAACATGGGAGACCACTAACAAAAGCCTTCTTTATTTAGAGTGAAAACTGAATAAAACCCAGATACACTGGAATATTATCTGTACAGATATAGGAGTATTTCAGAGGATATCAATTCTCTTTCCTTTCCCTCTTTCCCATCTCCAGATCATTCTGGCCTCAACCCTCCTTCTTTACCAATAAATCATGTCTGGGTGATGTAGGTTTGCTGGCACTTGCTCCTTAGATTGAATGAATGCTTCAAATATTCCCATTATGGGGCTGTATTCATTCCTTTGTTTTTCGTTTTGTTTTGTTTTTAATGAAAGAAAGAAAGAGAGAGAGAAAGGGGGAGAGAGAACAGGAGTCTTGCTCTATTGCCTAGGCTGGAATGAAATCTAAAAATAGGTATTAAAAACCTCTTTTATGCTAATAATTGTACTTAACAGCAGAGACAGGAAGGAATAAGGGAAGAAAATAATGAAAATCATTCATTTGATCAATTGCTCTATTAATTAGAGGGAATTTGGGAGGGAAGATCCCACTAGCCCCAGTTTGTAAATATTTTCCTGAGATCAACCCCAGATGTAAAGGGTTCATACATTGCTGATGGAGCAATTCAATAACTATGCAATAGACTCTTGATGGGACAACGTAGGTGAAATGCTCTGTCAATTTAAAGTGCCATACAAATTTTGTATTTTCTAAAACTAGATAAAAAGCAGAATTCTCAGCAGAAGGAAATCAAAGCAGAACTAAAGGCATTCACCCTTGAATTTGGCATTTGAAGGACACTGCTGTGCTAACTACATAAGAGTGGAGTTGGACTAAATATTTCTGGGAGTGCCATAAAACCAAAGAGTGTCTTACATTTCATGCTTTGTTGTCTTTAAAACATAAAAGAAAAACAAAGAGCAGTCTGGCTGTGCTGCTTGTTCACTTTTGAACTCTCTAAACCATCCACCTCTAATTCAAGCTGACACTGCTAATTTTGGCATTAGAGTTTGAAATGAAAATCAATATCTGTTTTGAGCTTGAAAACAGAGTGACTGTACCTTGTGTAGAGCATAGCCAGGCACTTATTTTCAGTTATCTGTAAGGGAAGAAATAGAAATTTCCCAAGTTAGAACATCTAAAATACGTATTCAAACAAAATCTGTCCTAATGAAATTATATACTGCATTCACCCACCCTCCCAAGGTCAATTATAAAATGTTTTCCAAGATTTCTTAGCCAGGCGTGGTGGCTCACGCCTGTAATCCCAGCACTTTGGGAGGCCGAGGCAGGCAGATCACGAGGTCAAGAGATCGAGACCATCCTGGCCAACATGGTGAAACCCCATGTCTACTAAAAATACAAAAATTAGTCAGGTGTGGTGGCATGTGCCTGTGGTCCCAGGTACTCGGGAGGCTGAGGCAGAAGAATCACTTGAACCCAGAAGGCGGAGGTTGCAGTGAGCCGAGATTGTGCCACTGCACTCCAGCCTATCGACAGAGCAAGACTCCATCTCAAAAAAAAAATAAATAAATAAATAATAAAATAAAATAAAAATAAAAAAATAAAAATAAAATTTCTTGTAGATTTTCTTTAAAAAAAAAAATGCCCATGTCCCCAAGAATGTTTTCTACATGAAATTTAAAGTCTTTTCCTGGCCCTTCCTGACAGGACAAGAGGCCTTTGACTAATGCTGATGAAGAGCAAAGGGCCGGAGCCTAAGGACTGATTTCTTTTCTGATATCAGGCAATAAGTTAAGGGATGCTTTTACTTGAAAAGGTTCTATCTGAGGAATTTTCTTTACATTGTGTTATTGTGTTTTCTGTTGCCTTAGTTTGTTTCATATTTCCATTGAAATCTCTTCTGAAAAGCAGATTATAGTTTTTAAATGTTTTATATACATAGCCTGATCTAATCTAACCTTTACTTCATTCTAATACAGAGATCAACTATTTTGGTTTAAAGGAAAGGAAAGTAGAGGAAAGGGGAGGGGAAGGGAGGGGAAGGGATGATGGAGGAGTGGAAGAGAGAAGGAAGGCAGGAAGGAAGGAAGGAAAGTGGGAGAGGGAGAGATGAAGGAAGATTATACTGATGTGCATACAATTTTTTTCAATGATTTGAACTATTATTTTTAATTATTAGACATATTTGCTAGACAAACTGATAGCTACACCATCTCAGCTCTAAAAGATGCAGTGAGTCTTCCCTTACAGAGAGAATGAGAAGAATTCTCACCTGTTTCTCTAGAGTTCTTTGTTAACCCCACGATACAGTTCTTTTGCTACGTCAAAAGTGCCACAGAGAAATGCTTGTGGTTGGCTTGCAGCAGAGTCTGGTGTCACAAAATGTGCACCTGCTCATAATATGGAAGTCAGACTATGACCTGCCAAAAGCCACATGTCCAGTTATGCCTGTAGGCAATTCAGCTACCCCATAACCCTCGCTGGGCTTCCTAACCCCAGAGAGGACTAAGTAACCTTAAGGTTTTGGCGTTTTCTAAAACAAATATTAAAGACATTGTTTTTTCACTAGTAAAATAGAAAAAAAAGCTTTTCAGTACAACCTGGATGCTCAGGTATCCTAGGCTGAGTTTGGAAAAGAAAGGAAGAAGTGAGGGGAGAAGACTCCATGGAGTCAGGTTCGTTCAGCAAAAGTAGCAGTGATGCAAAGTGCCAACTCTGGGGTCAGACAGCCTAGCTTCAAATCATGGCCTCACCATTTACCAACTGTGCCACTTAGACACTGTGGCCCTCTGCATATGCTTCTGTAATATGGGGATAATAATATTATCCCGATTAGTTAAATGAGATAATACGTATGAAAACACTAGGTTCCCACAATGCTAACTCCCATTATGATAAGCTTCCTTGACTGAAGGAACTGACCACCTAGTTGAATCTGATAAGTTCTAAAATCAAAATATGCAGTGCCACGAAAAGCAAAGGAGAAGCAGCTAACCTAGGGGAAGCTTCCTGTGGAAATGCTTTTAAGTTGTGATGGAAGTAAAGTAGGAATTCACCCAGTAGCTGGAAAGAGAAGATAATCCAGAAAGGGCAAAGGCTTATGAGAAAACATGTTGTGTTTTAGGTATTGCAGTTGTACAGACAGCTAGAACATGTTGAGAATAAGGCCAGGGATTCTCAGCAATGTGAAAATGTAGAGGAGGAGCTGGAGATAAGAGAGACCAGAAGCAAAGAACCCAGTTAACAGGTTGTTGCAATAATCCAGGGAAGAGATGACGACCTGAACTAGGGCAATGTTCAATGGACTGGAGAAAAGGGGATAAATAAAGTAAGCAATAAAGTTCTTCAGTTTTTATTCCAGCATAAAAATACTTGTGTATAGTCATCTAAAAGTTTCACACCCTGGATCTAAAATATTATGTGTCATGTGTTTGCACTAAAATGTTCTTCTCAAAATGTCAAAACAAAGATTCTTCTATTTCTAAAGCAGAGTAAGGTTCATGCTACTGGGTGACCTTTCCAGGCCAGAAAGATCAATTCAGACTTCAACTCTAACATCATTAAAGTAGAGGCTTGTTCAGCCATGCTCGGTGGCTCGTGCCTTTTAGTTATCCCAGCTCCTAAGGAGGCTGGCATGGGGGGTTGTTTGAGCCCAGGAGTTTGAACCAGCACATGAGACCTCGTCTCTAAAATATTTTTTAACAATTAGCCAGGCATGGTAGTGCACATGCCTGTAGTTCCAGCTGCTCGGGAGGCTGAGGCAGGAGGATCACCTGAGCACAGAAGTTCAAGGCTGCTGTGAACTATGACCACGCACTCAGCCAGGTGCAGTGCAGCGGCTTGAGTGAGACTCCATCTCTAAAAAATAAGCAATAAAAAAAATTATTTAAAAAAGATGTGAGTCAGTTTTATATCTAAATTTTCCCTAATGAACTATAAGTCTGGCCCTTTGAATACCCTTCTCAATAAAAATGAAGACTTTGTGTCTATCACATTTATTTATCTAAATACCCAGTTGTTCACTGAAAACCGTTTCTGCCTGAGCTAGGTGCTAAGACAGTGGTGAGCAAAACATACACAACACAAAGATTATTTTCAACCCACTCTGTCATCTATTTTTCATGGTAATAGATCAGCTCCCTGGATTCCTTCAACATCCTCTTTGTTACTCCTGAGCTACAATAAAAGCATGGCCATGCTAGTGATTCAAATGTATACCCATTTATGATTGTTCAGTAGTGAGCTGTGGGTCCTCCATCAACCCAAATGTGTTCATCAACTCTGCAGTATTTAAAACCAAAGATATTAGTCACTAACATCTAAATTAGTCACTCTCATAATCCATTTTAGTAAAGGTTCCTGATGATACCCATCTGCAAAACAGAACAATTCCTCCATATTATACCCTCTGATTTGAATGGTTCCCTGGTTTCTCCCTTCCCCCACGTTAACTACCTTCTTGGTAACCAACCACAGGTCTCAGAGGTACCTTCTGTTGTCCCTGCCTCATTTTGTCTTTAGTGGGGCAGCTTTGAGCCCAGACGCCTGAGCTCAGACTAAAATCTCAGCTCAGTCTAGCATTAAGGTCCAACGCAGCATTCTCTTTTAATATCATTTTAGCTATTACAGGTAACAATAACCAATTGAATTGAATATTTTGCTTTTTTCTTATTAGTTTGCATTTCCTTATGCATCCACTGAACCAACTCCCTAGGAGTTAGATCCACCTCTAAATTCCAATAATAACTTTTACCTTTAGTGACGGATCTCAACACATAGTTTAGTACCCAATATTATATATATATATATATATATATATGTACACATATACGCATTTTAGTACCCAATATTATATATAAGTATCCAATATTTTATATATATAAGTACCCAATATTTATATATATTTAGTACCCAATATTTTATATATACATATATAGAGAGAGAGAGAGTAGTAGCAGTAAAAGTAAAATGTGATATTAAAATAAATAAATAAATAAAATTTCCTCATTCCATCATTCTCTATCCCTGTATAAAAGGGGTAATTTTATTTCAGATGGAATGAGTGGAAAAGACCTTTTGGATGAGGTGATATTTCAGGAGAGAACTGGATAAAGGAAGGGAGTGAACCATATGATTATCTTGGGTGGAACAGTTCAGGCTGAAGGGCAAGCAAATTTAAAAGCCTTACATATGTGTAGGGGTTGATTTTCAGTATTAAAAAAGATTGCAAACAAATGTTCAACAGGACACTTAGTGACTGGTTAAATTACGCTACATTCCTATATGGAATCTTTTTTTCTTTTTTTTTTTTTTTTTTTGAGATGGAGTCTCACTCTGTCATCCAAGCTGGAATGCAACAGCGCTATCTAGGGTCACTGCAACTTTTGCCTCCAAGGTTCAAGCGATTCTCCTGCCTCAGCTTCCTGAGTAGCTAGGATTATAGGGGCCCGCCACTTCACTGGGCTAATTTTTGTATTTTTAGTAGAGACGGGATTTTGCCATGTCGGCCAGGCTGGTCTCGAACTCCTGATCTCAGGTTATTCACCCACCTCAGCCTCCCAAAGAGCTGGGATTATACGCGTGAGCCACCGTACCTGGCCCTATGTGGAATCTTATTCCAGTTACCAATGAATGAAGCAACTCCATATGTACTAAAAAGGAATTATCAAGAGAATGAGAAGACAAGCTTGACAGCTTCTTATAAAATTAAATGTGCTCTTGCCATATGATTCAATAATTATGCTCCTTGGTATTTATTCAACTGAGTTAAAAACATGTCTACCTGCACACTAATTTTATAGCAGCTTTATTAATAATTGCCAAAACTTGGAAGCAGCCAAAGTGTTCCTCAGTAGGTGAATTAATAAAGAGTGGTACATCTAGACAATCAAATAGTATTCAGCATTAAAAAGAAATCAGTTAACAGCCTACAAAAAGATATGGAGGAATCATAAATGCATATTACTAAGTGAAAGAAGCCAATCTGAAAAGGCTATATCATATGATTCCAACTCTAGGGCATTCTAGAGAAAGGCAAAACCATGGAAACTTTAAAAAGTCAGTAGTTGCAGGAAGGGAAAGATGAATTGGCAAAGCACAAAGGATATTTAGAGCAGTGAAACTATTTTATGATTTTATCGTGGTGAGTTTATGTCATTATGTATTTTTCAAAACCCAAAGAATGTATAACACCAAAAGTGAACCCTAATGTAAATTATGGATTTGGTGTGATAACAATTTGTCAAGTAGGTTCTTTCATTGTAATAAGTGCGCCACTCTAGTGCCAGATGTCAAAGCGGGGGAGACTTTGCATGGTACATGGGAGCTCTGAACTTTCTGCTCAATTTTACTGTAAACCAAAACTACTCTAAAAAATAAAGTATGTAAAAAAAGAGAAAGAATAATATCTAATATATACTGCTTCTTTAAAAGTACAGAAACATGGGCATAGTATGGTGACAGTCATATAAATATAAAACATAAATTTATGTTATATATTTTATGTAAATATATAACAAATTTGTATTATATATTTTATATAAATATATATGTTATTTTATCTTTTTATAAGTATATGGAATGTATCTGAAAGAGAAACAGTAACAGTGGTTGCCTCTAGAGGAGAGGAAATAAGTGGGATCAAGGATTTGAAACATATTTTTCACTGTCTACTCTTTTAAAAAAAAATGTACCTCGTGCAGGTATCATCTATGCAAAAATGTTTAATTTTTAAAGTAAGGAATGTTATCTACAGAGAGTAGTTACAGAATTCTTAGGGCCTATTATTATCTTTACTCTTTCACAAAGATTTAATAAATTTCTTCTATAATAAAGTCAATGCAAAGGAACTGTTCTCTTCAGGTACTTTTCCAAGTTCAAACCCTTATATGAGTAACAGTTTATATTTTATAATTTAGTAAAGGTGGCCTCACAGTCATCAGTAATATGCATAAAGCAGTAGATTCCCTTTCACATCATTCCAAACATGTTGTCTGTATACCATCTTCGTGAAAAATACCACAAAACCCTGAGCAAGATAACAAATATCAAAAGAAAAGGATAATGTTATGACAATATTTGAAAAAGTAAACAGGCCACTCTGAGTAAGAGATAAATGAGTAGGAGATGTGAAGATAGATAACTGAGTCAAATAATTTATTTTTTTTTTTGAGACAGAGTCTCACTGTATTGCCCAGACTGGAGTGCAGTGGTGTGCAGAGAACTGCCTCCCAGGTTCAAGCAGTTCTCCCTCCTCTGCCTTCTGAGTAGCGGGGATTACAGGTGTGCATTACCACACCTGACTACTTTTTGTATTTTTCGTAAAGACAGGGTTCCACCATGTTGTCCAAATTGGTCTGAAACTCTTGGCCTCAAGTGATCCACCCACCTCAGCTTCCCAAATTGCTCAGCCAAAATTTTTTTATAGATGGTTTAGACCTGGCGTGATGGCGTACACCTGTAATCCCAAACACTTTGGGAAGTCAAGGCAGGAAAACTACTTGAGAACAGGAATTTGAGACCAGCTTGGGCAATACAGCGAGGCCCCTGTCTCTACAATAAAAAATAAAAATTAGCCAAGTTTGATGGTACACATTACTAGAGCTAATTATTTGGGAGACTGAGACAAGAGGATCACTTGAGTCCAGGAGTTGCAGGCTGCAGTGGTCTATAATTGCACCACTGCACTCCAACCTGGGCAACAGAGTGAGACCCTGACTCTAAAAAATAATAAATAGGTGTATAGGTGTAAGGGAGTCTATTCAAGTTGATGTGTAATTTACGTAGCTTTCCCAATAGATGGAATGAAATTCTTTACAATATTGGAGCAAATCAGCAGTTTAAATGATTCAGGGTATTTTTTTTTTTATTCTCAGTTTCTTAGACCAGAAGATGGCAAGAATGATGCAGGCAAACACCTTGATGAAAGATGGATAGATGGGCAGACAGATATAATGGGCAGATAGACAGATACAAAAGAGGCTTTTCAGTGATAAGACAATATAAAGTTTTCTTCAACCTAATTTCGTCACATGGAATTAGCCATAAAAGTAGTCTTTTTCCAGTAATTTTTTTTTTTAGAAAAAAGGTCTCACTCTGTCACATAGGCTGGAGTGCAGTGGTGAGATCTCTGTTCACTGCAGCCTTGACCTCGCCGGGCTCAAGCGATCTTCCTACCTCAGCCTCCCAAGTAGCTGGGAATATAGGCATGCTTCACCACATTTGGCTGATTTTTTAAAAATTTTTGTTGAGACGAAGTCTCACTATGTTGCCCAGGCTGGTCTGGAATTCTTGTTTCCAACCAATCCTCCCACCTCAGACTCCCAAAGTGCTGGGATTACAGGTGTGATCTACCTGTCAGGACTTTCCAGTAATCTTTATCGCCTGAATAAGTATTGTCATATCTTTTAATAGCATCTCATTCACTGCCTTATATAATGCCTTTCCAGGAAAAATATGTTTGGTTTTAAGATACAATACTTTTTTGTCCCAACCACAGTGCAATAGAAATAAAGAAGTTAATTTGAAGGAGGCACATTATTTGAGTAGAAAGGATAAGCAATCTTCCAACGCTAGTATTCCTTCTCTCTTCTCCCCTTTATGCCCATATATACTCCAGTTACATTGATTGCAATGAGGAAAGGTGACTCAATACCTGTAAACTGCTTAAAAACCACTGAATCCATAAAAATTAACCTAAGTTGTATAACTGAAATCTTACTTCATTAAGAAAGGAAGGAAAAACAAATATGCCTTTCTTTGAACTTAAAGAATTATTTTAAATTATTTTAAGAAGTTGATGGCCAGATATGGTGACATGTAATCCTAGCACTTTGGGAGGCTGAGGCAGGCGGATCACCTGAGGCTGGGAATTTGAGACCAGCCTGGCCAACGTGGTGAAACCCCATCCCTACTAAAAATCTTAAAATTAGCCAGGCATAGTAGCAGATGCCTGTAATCCCAGCTACCCTGGAGACTGAGGCAGGAGTATCGCTTGAACCCAGGAGGTGGAGGTTGCAGCGAGCCAAGATCCTGCTGCCACATTCCAGCATGGGTGACAGAGTGAGACTCTGTTAAAGAAAAAAAAAAATTGAACATAAAAATCTCATTTCTTCTCTAACGCATTTTAGAAATTGTGACCAAAAGTTTAGACTCCTACTTGTAAGATGAGCAAATAATATATTCAAGAGGAAAATCAGCTCTTAAAATTATTTCTTTTTTATAATTTCAACTTTTATTTTAGATTCAGGGGGCACACCTGCAGGTTGTTACTTGGATATATTCTGAGGTTTGCAGTAAATGGATCCCATCACCCAAATAGCGAGCATAGCACCCAATAGCTACTTTTTCAATCTTAGCCTCCTTTCTACCTCCCTGCTTAGTGGGCCCCACTGTCTATTTTTGCTGTCTTTATGTCTGTAAGTAGCCAACTGTTTAACTCCTACTTATAAGTGAGAACATGTAGTGTTTGGTTTTCTGTTCCTGCATTAATTTTCTTAGGATAATCGCCTCCAGCTGCATCCATTTTGCTGCGAAGGACATGATTTCATTCTTTTTTATGACTGCATAGTATTCCATGGTGTATATGTGTACCTTTTCTTTACTCAATCCACCATTGATGGGCACCTAGGTTGACTCCATGTCTTTGGTATTCTGAACAGAGCTACAATAAACTTGTGAGTGCATTTGTCTTTTGGTATAGCAATTTATACTCTTTTGGATATTTACCCAGTAATGGGATTTCTTGGTTGACTGGTAGTTGTCTTTTAAGTTCTTCAAGGTCTATCCAAACTGCTTTCCACAGTGGCTGAACTAATTGACATTCTCATCAAAGTGCATAAGCATTCCCTTTTCTCCACAGCCTCACCAGCGTCTGTTGTCTTTTCACTTCTGAATAACAGCTATTATGACTGGTGTGAGATGGTATCTCATTGTGGTTTTGATTTGCATTTCTCTGATGATTAGTTATGTGGAGCATTTTCTCATATGTTTGTTAGCTGTTTGTATGTCTTCTTATGAGAAGTGTCTTTTCACATGATTTGCCTCCTTTTTAATGGGGTTATTTGTCTTTTGTTCATGGAATTGAATTCCTTATGGATTCTGGACATTAAATCTTCATCAGATGCATAGTTTGTGAATATCTTCTCCCATTTGTAGATTGTCTGTTTATTCTGTTGATAGTTTTCTGTACAGAAGCTCTTTGGTTTAATTAGGTCCCACACGTCAAATTTGTTTTTGCTGCAATTGTTCTGAAAACTTTAGTCATAAAGTATTTCCCAAGGCCCATGTCCAAAATGGTATTTCCTAAGTTATCTACTAGGATTCTTATACCTGTAGTTTGAGGTCTTACATTTAAATCTTTAATTCAGGCCAGGCGTGGTGGCTAATGCCTGTAACCCCAGCACTTTGGGAGGCTGAGGTGGGTGGATCGCTTGAGCTCAGGAGTTCAAGACCAGCCTGAGCAACATGGCAAAACCCTGTATCTACTAAAAATACAAAAATTAGCTGGGTATGGTGGTGTATACCTGTAATCCTAGCTACTCAGGTGGCTGAGGAAGGAGAATTTCTTGAACATATCCAGGAGGCAGAGGCTGCAGTAAGCCAAGATTGCGCCACTGAACTGCAGTCTGGCCAACAGAGTGAGGCCCTGTATCAGTTTTTGTATATTGTAAAAGGTAGGGGTCCAATTTTTTTCTTCTGAATATGGCTAGGCAGCTATTCTAGCACCATTTATTGAATAGAGAATCTTTTCTCCATTGCTTATTTTTGTTGACTTTGTCAAAAATCAGATGGCTGTCGGTGTGCAGCTTTATTTTGGGGTTCTCCATTCTGTTCCATTGATCTCTGTGTCTGTTTTTGTGCCAGTATGATGCTGTGTTGGTTACTGTGGCCTTATGCTGCAGTTTGAAGTTGGGTGGTGTTGGACCTCTGGTTTTGTTCATTTTCCTTAGAATTGCTCTGGCTATTTGGGCTCTTTTTGGTTCCATACAATTTTTAGAATTGTTTTTTATCATTCGGTGAAAAATGATGTTGGTAGCTTGATAGGAACAGCATTGAATCTGTAGATTGATTTGGAAATTATGGCCATTTCAACAATATTTATTCTTCCAATCCATGAACATGGAATGTTTTTCCATTGGTTTGTGTCATCTATGATTTCTTTGAGCAGCGTTTTGCAGTTCTTCTAGAAATCATTCAGCTCCTCGGTTAGATGTATTCCTAGGTAAGTGTGTGTGTGTGTGTGTGTGTGTGTGTGTGTGTGTATTGTGAATGGGACTGTGTTCTTGATTTGGCTCTCAGCTTGAATGTTACTGTTGTATAGAAATGCAACTGATTTTTTTACATTGAGTTTGTACCTGAAACTTTACTAAAGTTGTTTATCAGTTCTGGAAGCCTTTTGGCAGAGTCTTTAGGGTCTTCTAGGTATAGAATCCTACCATCAACAAAGAGAGATCATTTTATGAGTTCTTTTCCTATCTAGATGCTTTCTATTTTTTTCTCTTTCCTGAGTGCTCTGGGTAGGGCTTCCTTACATAACTATTTTTTATGTACTCATTACAGAGTTGTCCATAGATCCTGCTGTTGAATTTTTTTTTAATCTGGAATTTCAAACCCACAGCCTTCTCTTTACTATATGTCTTTTGTACTCTCATATAAACTTTTAAGAGTAGATGTATTCACTCACTCCGTCTTTCAATAGACATTTAATAGTCACCTTCTCTGTACCAACCAACATTTTATTTTGTCACATTTTTTAAGTAAATCATTAGCTGCAAAGTGTTTACTCAGAAAACACTATGTTTGTACTAGCTCTAAGACATCATGCAAGGTACCACAGATACAGGGACAAATATATTAGTTTTCAAAAGAGAAAAGTTTATTGTCTGAAGATTACAAGGAAATGGCGATTATGTACTTAAATTCTAACCACAAGAGGGTCTCCAAAAACGACTTCTACTTATTTGTCAGTCAAAATGTATGCACAGTTGTATTGTATGCACGTTGAGTGTTGAGAAAACATGCTCTAACACAGAGATGCTCTGCTTTTCTGTGTCTTTTCATATTTGACCCACCAATTATGCTGTTAAAGAACCTGAGCTCTACCATGGAAACCCAGAAGTTTATTTTTCTTGGGACAAGCATTTAAATGCATTTAATTGTATTCTTTTAAAGTCAGTATTTGTCTTGAAACTCTTTGACCTCCTGCTAAATTAATTGTTTGAAGAAGTTGTACATAAAAACCTATTTCTTCTCTGAGGGTCATGTGCTAATTCAGAGGGTTATGCCATGATCGCAGATTGAACTTCCCAAGCCCTTCCTCAGCCACGTGCCTCTAAATCTATCTAATTTTAACACAGTTACAAACTGCACCCAAGCACCAATCCCACAAATGTGTGATTTTCACTTGGGTACTCAATGAATATCTTTTGAGTGCATGACAAATGAAGAGAGATTACCATTTATGACAGACACAATGTACATTCAACATTAACCATATTACTACCAGAAAAGCAGTTTTAAACTTGCGTCATTTTGAGAGTGGAGTAGCATGAATCTCTGTCTTATTCATTATTACACAAGCAAAATCAAAAATACGCTTAGTCAAAAGAGTGTCTACTTGGTTTGCTATTGAGTTCTACAAAACACATGATATAATGGACCAGAGCCAGTTTAAGTGGCATTTCAGGAGTCTTTGAATATGATTTTTGAATATGAACTGATAGCCTTTCCATGTGATATCTTGGCTTTTAGGAGTGTTGCTTTATCTATTTTTTATGACTTAATCTTAAACTCGTTAAGTATAATTTTTGCTTTATGTAACATAAAAAAAATCTGTGATATGGTGCTCCATGAATTAACAAGAGTGGCTGGACCAAAGACAAGAAATCTTTTAAAAATGAATGTTCACATTAAATATCTTGGATAGGTAGGCCTTCTGGGGATTTTTCTTTAATGCAAGAAAAGTACACCATTTCTGTTTTCAGAAATAGTTTCTTTTAGGTTTATACTGAGCTCGTCTAAAGTCATATTACATAAGTAAGGGCTTAGTTTGTACATTAGTATTTTACATCTTGGAGTCTTACTAAATCCTTTTTGATCAATCTGATATTGAACAGATCTATATTGATTTCTTCTACACATGTTTATGGTATTTATTTTGATATATCTAGGATTGAATGCCAAATTAACAAGTGTAATCAATTTTCTTAGTGATAAAGAAAAGTCTTCTAGTACTCTAAGGTACATTCATCTAGGGACAAAATCTTAAGTGAAGATGTTGTAATAAATGTATCGATTTATTCAGTCACTGGGTATGAAAACATTAGCCCTGGGAAAGCATTTACTTCTAAGTGCTTTAGCTACTGAGTTTCACTTACATGACACCAAATGATTTGCATTTTTTGAGAAATTTCATGTCTGCAATGAGCTCTAATGAAAACATGAATAAATTGCTTTTTTTTTTTCTTTTTCTGACTTTATGAAGCTGAATCTATTAGGGGTTTAATCAAAGTATAATGAAATAAAGAAAACAACTTACATGATGGAAACCCTAGATTTGGTTTCTCACTAGTCCAAGCTCAGTTGTCATGGCCTACATGTCTGGTTAGTGGTTTTCAGAAAGATTCGTGGAGTATGTGGCTGTTTTCTTAACTGCTGCATTAGAAATGGTGTCTAAAAAACAAAAAAGTAAATAGACAAACAACTATTAAGAACTAAATAGATTTTCACCAGTAGTTCTTGCCACAAAATCAAATAAATCAATCTTTTCAAGCCTAATGCTCTACATTTGCCTTAAGAGACTTTCTTAAGACTCAGCTTCCTCTTGAATTCACTAAAGTGAGAATGAGCACAGACGCTATGTGAATGAATTCAAGATCCAAATTAACCAGGGTTTGGATCTCCAATGAAACAGTTATCAACTGTGTGAGATCGAGTTAATCTCTCCAACCTTTTGTTTCCTTATCTATATAACAGGAATAATAATACCTAGGGCATAGGGTGGTTCAGAGATTCAATGTCATTTTTCATAAATAGAAAAGACAATCCTAAAATTTATATGGAACCACACAGACACACACACACACACGCACCAATAGCCAAGGCAATGTTGAGCAAAAAGAGCAAATCTGGAGGCATCACACTACCTGACTTCAAAATATACTACAAAGTGACAATAATTAAAGCAGCATGATACTGACATTAAAAATAGAGTTATTGACCAATAGAACAGAGAGCCCGTAAACGAACCCACACATGTATGGTCAATTGATTTTCAACAAAGGTGCCAAGAATACATAATAGAAAAAGAACAGTCTCTTTAATAAATTGTGCTGAGAAAACTGGATATCTGTATGCAGAATGAAATTTGATCCTTAACTCACGCCATATGCAAAATCAATTCAAAATGGGTTAAAGACTTAAACATAAGATCTGACACTGTAATGCTACTAGAAGAAAACATAAGGAGAAAACTATGTGCCATTGGTCTGAGCAGTAAGTTTTTAGATTTGACCCCAATGTGTAGCAACAAAAGCAAAACCAGACAAATGGGATTACATCAAAATTAAAAGTTTCTGCACAAAAAAAAGAAAACGACAGAGTGAAGAGAAAAACCTATGGATTGGGAGGAAATATTTGCAAACCATACATCCGATAAGGGATTAATAACCAACATATAAAAAACTCAAAAACTCTATAGAAAGAAAACAAACGGTCCAGTTTTAAAATGGGCTAGGGACTTGAATAGACATCTCTAAAAAGAAAAAGAGATATAAATGGTGAACAGATATACAGAAAAATGCTGAACATCATTAATCACTAGTAAACCAAAATCACAATGAGATTTCAATTCACACCTGTTAGAGCAGCTGTTATCAAAAAGATGAAAGATGAGTGTTGGCAAGGAGGTGGAGAAAAGGGAACCCTTGTACGCTGTTGATGGGACTATAAATTAGTACAACCATTACAGAAATCTGTATGGAGGTGTCTCAAAAAACTAAAAATAAAATTACCATTAATACAGCAATCCTACTTCTGGGTATTTGCCCAAATATTTGAAATCAGCATGTCAGATATCTGCACTCCCATGTTCATTGCAGCACTATCCAAAATAGCCAAGTCATCAGATCAACCTAAGTGTCCATCAACCAATGAATGGATAAAGAAAATGTGGTATATATACACAATGAAGTATTATTCTGCCTTAAAAAATGAGAAATCCTGTCATTTGCAACATCGTAGATGAAATTGGAGAATATTATGCTAAATGAAATAAGCCAGGCTTGGAAAGGCATTTTATAAAATCTTCTCGTTTACATGTAGAATCTAAAATAATCTAACTCAAAGAAGCAGAGAGCAGAAGGATGGTTATCAGAGGATAGGAGTGATAAGGGAAATGGGAAGATAATGGTCAAAAAGTACAAAGACTCAATTAGACAAAAGGAATAAGGTTCTTTCAGATATATTGCACATCATGGTAAATATAGTGAGTAATAATGTATTATACATTTCAGAATCTCTAAGACAGTAATTCTCAAATGCTCTCACCATAAAAAATGATACGTATTTGAAGTGTTGGACACGGTAACTAGCTTGATTTAACTATTTTGCATTGTATACATAGATTATAACATCACTTTGTGCCCCATACATATATATAATTATAATTTGTCAATTTATAATTAAAACTAAATAATAAAGTGCTGCCTGAGTGTCGTGGCTCACACTTATAATCCCAGCACTTTGGGAGACCAAGGTGGGTAGATCACCTGTCAGGAGCTCGAGACCAGCCTGGCCAACACAGTGAAATCTCGTCTCTACTAAAAATGCAAAAATTAGCCAGGTATGATGGCAGGCACCTGTAATCTCAGCTACTTGGGAGGCTGAGGCAGGAGAATCGCTTAACCTGGGAGGCGGAGGTTGCAGTGAGCCAAGATTGAGCCACTGCACTTCAGCCTAGGTGACAGAGTGAGATTCTGTCTCGAAATAATAACAATAATAATAAAGTGCTGATCATATTCCCTAGTATGAACTATGTTCTCAATCCATGGGAAAAATTTTGTTTTTACATGTCTAAATGTTACAGCTGAAGAACAGACAAGCAGCTACTACAACTCCTTTACCAACATGCTATTAATATTTTACTCCCACTCTAAATAGTTCAATATAAATAGGAGTGAGTTTCCATAAAGTAACGATTCTCAAACTTTAATGAGCAAATGAATCACCCTGGGATCCTATTAAAAGGCAGATTCTTTGTAGGTCTGGAGTGGGGCCTACATTTCTGTATTATTAACAAGCTCCAGGTAACGTTAATGCTGCTGGCTTGGAGCCCACACTTTGAGTAGCAGACATATAGATCACCTGGAAAGTGGTGACTTATTTCAAAATGTATTTCTCATTGCCATTGTTTTAAATAGACCAGTTCATTCTTATGAAAGTTTAAGAGGAAGAGTATCTTAGCTGGTATGTACAAGGTTTTAATTTTTTAATTTTGGTGTGGGAATTGTTTGGGTTTTTCAGAGATGTTATTTCCAGGAACTACTTTACTGCTGACCAGATATATATCTACTCATCTTATAATACTATATTTTGGCTGAATGTTGTATATCTACAGCATCTCTTCTTTGGAAATCTTAACATACATTAGAAAATTCAATTTTTACATGAGGCCAACAAACATATGAAAAAATGTTCATCATCACTGGTCATCAGAGAAATGCAAATCAAAACAACATTGAGATACCATCTCACGCCAGTTAGAATGGCGATCATTAAAAAATCTGGAGACAACAGATGCTGGAGAGGATGTGGAGAAATAGGAACACTTTTGCACTGTTGGTGGGAGTGTAAATTAGTTCAACCATAGTGGAAGACAGTGTGGCGATTCCTCAAGGACATACAAATAGAAATTCCATTTGACCCAGCAATCCCATTACTGAGTATATATCCAAAGGATTACAAATCGTTCTACTATAAGGACACGTGCACACAAATGTTCATATTGCAGCACTGTTTACAATAGCAAAGACCTGGAACCAACCCAAATGCCCATCGACGATAGACTGGATAGGGAAAATGTGTCACATATACACCATGGAATATTATGCAGCCATCAAAAACGATGAGTTTGGGTCCTTTATAGGGACATGGATGAACCTGGAAACCATCATTCTCAGCAAACTGACAGAAGAGCAGAAGATCAAACACTGCATGTTCTCACTCATAGGTGGGTGTTGAACAATGAGAACACATGGACACAGGGAGGGGAGCACTACACACTGGGGTCAGTTGGGGGGAAATAGGGGAGGGACAGTGGGGGTGGGGAGCTGGGGAGAGATAGCAAGGGGAGAAATGCCAGATGTAGGTGATGGGGAGGAAGGCAGCAAATCACACTGCCACGTGTGTACCTATGCAACAATTTTGCATGTTCTTCACATGTACCCCAAAACCTGAAATGCAATAAAATAAATAAATGGGGGGAAAAAAAGAAAGAAAATTCAATTTTTACAAAAACATTTATTTTCACATCTCTGGATTATTCATTAAAAATATCATCCCCTGGATGATGGATGTGTTTACAGCATAGAGTTTGAGTGGTTTCACAGACATATATTTACCTCCAAACCCATCAAGTTTTGTAAATTAAATATGTACAGCTTTTATTATGTCAATCATACCTCAATAAGATGTTACAAAAAATTATCTCATATAATTTTCTGTTCTAAAGTAGCATGAAAAGAACATGAAAACGGAGCTTGTATATTTTCCAAACTGTTACTCTGAAGAAACCAGAAAAAGGAACCAGAAAAAAATTCAAATCTATCTATCTATCAGCATTTAGTTTTATATTATATGTATTACACTGCACATAATTCGGTCAAGAAAATTAAACTTTGGGAGTGATAATGAAATAGTTATTTCTTTGAATTCGTTAGCTCATCTTGGCTTATCTTCAAGCCTCAGATCAGGGAAATATATGAGAAGCATAAGTTTCTGAATTAATGTTTAAATTAGAGATAGATCTGCTTTCTTATTTTCAGATTCGAGGAATGTTGATTTTTTCAAAACTTATTTTTTTCCCAACCAGAATATTTAAATGAAAAGGATAAACTAAAACGTAAAAACAAAAATAATGATTAGTGTATGTCTTTAACTTTTCACAACCTACCTTCAAGTGACATTAGACCATTTAACACATAGCATAAAAATTTTTTCCCTTTTATTTTTAGTTGACACATTATAATTGTAGATATTTATGGAATACAGGGTGATATTTTGATATGTGTTTACAATGTGTAATAATCAAATCAGGGTAATTAGCATAGCCATCACCTCAAACATTTATCACTTCTTTGTGTTGTGAACATTCAGAATTCTCTCTTCTAGCTTTTTGAAAATAGTCAATAAATTATACTTAACCATATTCACCCTGCAATGCTGCAGAACACAGACTTCATTCCACCTATCTAGCTGTAATTTTGTATCTGTTAACCAACATCTCTCCCACCTTCTCCCATCCCCCGACCCTTCTTCTCCCATCCCCCGACCCTTCCCAGCCTCTAGTACCCACTATTCTATTCTCTACTTCCATGAGCTGGAATTATTTTAGCTCCTACATGTGAGTGAGAACATGCAGTATTTATTTTTCTATGCCTGCCTTATTTCACTGAATTTAATGTTCTCCAGGCTAATTCATGTGGCTGCAAATGACAGGATTGCATTCTGTTATGTAGCTGAGTAGTATTCTATTGTGTATATACACCACATTTGCTTTATCCATTTGTCTGTTAGTGGACACTTAGGTTGATTCCATATCTTAGCTATTGTAAATAGCACTGCAATACATATGGAGGTGCAGGTATCCCTTTAATGTGTTATTTTGTTTCCTTTGGATAAATACCCAGCAGTGGGATTGCTGGATTGCATGATAGTTCTGTTTTTATAGATTTTTTTAGAAACCTTCATAATAGCTGTACTAATTTACATTCTCACCAACAGTAATACGTAATATAAGAATCCTATAGGCCACGCATGGTAGCTTATTCCTGTCATCCCAACATTTTGGGACACCAAGACGGAAGGATTGCTTGAGGACAGGAATTCAAGACCAGAGTAGGCAATGAAACAAGATCCCATCTCTACAAGAGTTTTTTTTTTTTTTAATTACCCAGATGTGGTGGCATATGCCTATAGTCCCAGCTACTTGGGAGGCTGAAGGAGGCAGGAGGATTGCTTGAGCCTGAGAGGTCAAGACTGCAGTAAGCGAGACCCTGTCTCAAATGAAAATTTAAAAAAAGAAGTTTGCAATTACATCCTTCCATTTCTTCCCTTCTCCCCTTTGTACAATGTTGTCAAACACATTGTACTTAACTCTGATGCTCTTCATTTCTTTACATAGATCCAGATTGCCATGTGGTATTTTTTTCTGCCTAAGGACTCGTAGTGCAAATATGCTGCTAATTAATTGCTTCAGCTTTTGTTCTATCTGAAAAGTCTTTATTTTTGCCTTCATTTTTTAAAGATATTTTCAGTGGGTATGGCATTATACGTTTGATAGGTTTTTTCTTTTTCTTTTTGTACTTTTAAGTTTCTTAAGCTTGGGGTCTGTTGAGCTTCTTGGATCTGTGGGTTTATAGGCTTTATCAATTTTAGAAGGTTCTCAGCCATAATTTCTTAAACTATTTTTCAATTCTTTCTCCATCTCCTTTTTAGAATGCCAGTCAGTGTCTATTAGGCTGCTTGAAGCTGTCCTATAGTTCACTGATAGCATGTTCATCTTTTTTACTGTTTTTCTTTCTTTGTTTTGTGGTTTCTACTACTCTGTCTTCAAGTTTATTCATGTTTTATTTTCCATGTCTCTACTTAAGATTTTAAATGTCTAAAATACAGTTACAGTAACTGTTTTTGTTCCTAATTCTAATCATTATGCCAATTCTGATTCCGTTTTGATTGAATTTTCTCCTCATTGTGCCTTTTTGCATGTTTTGTACTCAGAACATATTTCCTGTCTTTCAGAAATCGCTGGCCTTTGTTGTCTGATTTCCAGTGCCTTGTTCAGGTTTTTTTGGGGTAGAGAGGAGTGTTTTAGGAAAGAAGTTAATCTGATTTCTGTTACTCTGTCTTGGCTAGAAAAAAACTGCAGGATTTATAATGTAGCAACAATCAGAGAAATAAAAAGAACTGTATGAAGACATTAACACACTATTTATCTTAAGAAAGTATTTAGTGTCTGGACAGATTAATAGACCTGAATCAGATATTCTCATTAAAAGTTTAGACACCCAGAAAAAGAAATTCAGTATCAATCTCTGTCAATATGGTATATTCAATGCTTCATCCAGGCCTAGTTCCATTCCATTTGTTCAAAAAATGGTGCATAAAGTAAAAAATAAAAAAGAACCTATAATTTTGAATTGGAATATACTTCTGATCTTTGCATAAATTTTAATTGCTTGAATATTAATAAAAGCTCTTGGCAAGGGAACTATATACTAGATCCTGTAATGTGAAAGAACACATGTCAGTTTTTGACACTTAAAACATTATATCCAAACCTGAAAGTTGCCTCCTGCCTTAAAAGTTTCCATCTTGATTATTATACTCATCAGATATAGAATTACCACATTGTCATTTCTACTTCAAAACACAGATAAGACAGATTAACTTTTTGTTTTGTTAACAGCAAAATGTGGAAAAATATTACCTAAAAAAATCACATATTTTTGAAAGAGGGAGATTAACTCTATAATCTCAGGCTTTGATTCATAAAGTTTTACAAGACTGTAAGATGAGACAGCCATGAATGACAAACCAATATTATAGAATGAGGAGGAGGAGAAGAAAGAGGAAAAGGAAAAAAGAAACACCCAATCCTATGCCAACGTTAAATATGTTGTTGCACAAACCACACTTCACATGACTAAATTTTTGCTAAAGGAAAACATTTGCATTTTATGGTTATTCTATGCTGCTTGTTTTCCTTCCCCTACCCCTTACACACACACACACACACACACACACACACACACACACACACACACACACAGTTCTCCCACCTCCTCTGCTCTGTGTCTCAGGAGACTGGCTTCAGACTGCATCACACAGGCTGACTTGCCTTCTGGCTTCCTCATATGGATTTGGCCAAAGGGAGTCACCAGCAGATGAGCAGTTAGAAAGATGGAGAGTTACAATATTATTCCGCTGCCCCTCACTTCAGCTCCTTTCTGACAACTGTGACACTTTACAACTGCTACTTCTAGATTTAGAAAAGGGACCACCTTTTCTAAATCCCTCCTCTCACTCAAAGTTCAATGGCATCATCCTCTCTCTTTACCCTGAATTTAGACCCAGAGATGATAATGGCATGGCACCCTCTTTTGCAAGTCCCTGGGTGCCTCAATATCCCTTATTAGCTCCTTAGCCCTTCCCTCAGCTCTTAATAGTCTCTTCATTAAAGTCTCTTCAAAATCCCAGTTGTATGTGCCATCTGTTTCCTCCTGACTGATACCCACTCATCTATTGTGAGTATCAAGTGAGTAGCTAAAAGCAAGCAAGTACAAGAAATATTAGGGAACCTCCACCTGCTGAAAAGTTCAATTGATTAAGAGAACAGTGCTAATGAGGCCAAAATTAGTTTCTGGCTGTATTCCAGGATCACAGCCTGCATCCCTGACCAGCCGTTTTACAAACCATCAGTTACAAGGAAGACCATGCCAAAGAGCACACTCGAGTCTATGCCAATTCATCATCACTCCTGGGAACACAGTTCAGGGACTTAGCTGTTCAACTGAGATAGCGTCAAAATCATCTTTGTTCCCAAAGGACAGCTTTTGTAATATGATTCTAATGACAAAAGTTATATGTTATTTTAAATAATAAAGTCATAATTGTCAATATCTTTTTCAAAGATGAACTCTCATTTCATTACTTATTTGTGGGTAATTCATAATAAAATAGCTTAAAAGCCAAGCTTATCTAAGTATGCCTTTTATTGGTAATGGGATTCTGGGTTTATAATAAACAGATTCATAGACCTGAATCAGATATTCTCATTGTGATTAAATGAGTGAACCTATGCAACCATCATCTGAAGAATGAACAGTTAAATATTTTATTTATTTATTTATTTATTGGAAGGGATTTTCTGATTTTCCAGTGTGATTGACAAATTTTCAGTTCATATACACATTTCCCCAAAACAAAATTTTGTTCTCTTTAGTACAGTAGCCTTGTAAAATCATATTGTAGATAGGCCATTGTAGATGTGCCATTATATTAACATTGATATACTGGCTTGCTTCCAGGGTAATTATATATGGTTTACATGGTAGGGAAGGGAGACTTCTGTTCCTTTTTCAGAAATCAGTTTCTGAGACTCTCTACTATCAGTGAGAGAGAAGTACTGTTTCTACTAAAATTGAATCTATGACTATCAGTAAAATCTGCTGAAATACAAAACCAAAATATCTCATTGTTAATAACAGCATAATAGTAAGATCACCCATAAGATAGAAGCATAGTTTATACGCAGTATTTATTCTTAATCATTTTCATGAAACATAATCTGAGTTTTATTTTTTAGCAAAAGCTTTTGAGTCATTTTGATAAGGTCCACAGAAAGCACAGTCTTTTAACATTAGGTGATCAACTTTTTGACAATGGCAGGACCAGCATAGCTAATGGAATAATAGCCTGCAGGGTCCAGCTAAATATGATATACGAATGTAATCAACCTCTGTGATGACTATTCAAAAGTAATCCCTTTAGCTTTGAACTGCAACATATATTTCAACAAGGCGAAAACCATATGAAGAAATTCTCTGCAGACCACACTGATACAATACAGCCTTCATATCATACTTTCTGTGTTTGCTGCTTATAGTGAGTTTTAAATTTAAGGTAATGACTACTGTATATTCATGTGAGCATGCAACAATACTTTTGATTTGTTGTAGAAAGGTTGAATCCATTACCAGGGGTCTAGCCTATAAACTCTGACACAACCTTTATGAATGAGTTATTTACCCTTTTTTAGAGTAAGGCCACTACAAATGTTTAGCATGCCAAAATTATAAAAATTCATTACCTTTCCAGTCACCAAACTACCAGGTAATGTCATCTCCATTTCAATTCATACTTCTCAGCAGATAACATTTTTAAATCTTATTTATATATAATACTGTATCATATAAATATTATATTCCATTGTTTCCAAAAAAAAGGATGCAATTTAGCATTTACTAGCTTATTCTATTGCTTTTGTAACATATAGGCTAAGTGGTGGTATAAATGAGATCTTTTTGTTGCCCACTTGAATCTACCATTTCAGAGCCTTTACTGTTAGCAACAAAGAAGTGCCAATTTCTGATGAAATGTAGATCGTATGAGCAAATATCACACTGCAATGTGCTGCTGCTCCTGGTCTCCCTTACTAAAGTGTTATTGTCCCAGTCTTCCAGCTCCCTTGAAGTCCTAAAGATCAAACATCTCAAGTAACACCTTAAGTCAGACCCACAGCGCAAAACCTAGGTTATAATCAAAATGAGTGTTTTTGCAGTGATGAAACCAAGAGTCAACAATCCTGTGGTGAGTGAATATCTAATGTCTAACACTCAGACCCAGAAGAAATATCCAGTCATGCACTGCATAAGGACATTTCTGTCAACAATATATGCCATACACTGTGGTGGTCCTAAAAGATTATAATGGAGCTGAAAGATTCCTATGCCTTAGTGACATTGTAGCCATCATAACACTGTGGGGCAATATATTACCTTTACTATGTTTATCTGTACAAATACTCATTATTTGTTACAGGTCCTATAATATTTAGTATAGTAATGTGCCAAACAGATTTGTAGCCCAGAAGCAATACACTATACCATATAGCCTAGGTATGTACTAGGCTATGCCATCTAGATTTGTGTAAGTACACTCTATGATGTTCATAAAACATCACCTAATGACTCATTTCTCAGAATGTATCCCTGTTATTAAGTGACATATGACTGTGTATCACTTTGCTTATGTTCATTGGTGAGAACTTAAGTCACTTGGCTTTAGCTAAATAGTTCTCTACTGATAGGGACGATCTAATAGAGAGGAAGAGCACTGATGAGTGGGAGGCAGAAGGAAGGACTGATGCCATGTCTTGTGTAGACAAGAGGACATGAGATCTAGTGAAGAAGTAGAGAGACAGGCCTTAGACTGTTTATTGATACTAACAGAAGGGAAAATAGAGTATTTACAGGTATTGATCGACTTACGACCTATGCAACTTACGACCATTCGACTTTACGACCACAATCGCTAGCCACGATTGCTCCGCGTCCAGCAGTGCAAACGTTGCCCAGCTGGGCGTACGACAGTGCGGACCAGCTTCCAGCAGCACTACCATCTCCGCGTGCATATAGCCTACTCAACTTACGATCAAATCGTGTTACTACCGGTCTGTCAGAACCAATCATGGTCGTAAGTCAAGCACTAGCTGTAGAACAGAAGCAGTAGGTGATTAACTCTTGCCACAGAGCTTGTGGAAAATTTTTCCTACTGTCTTTTATTTCCTCTATGAAGCCAAAAAATAAATCATCAGCTAAGAAAAGTGGAGGGTGGGAGGTTTGAGAAAAACAGATTTAGTAATCCAGGGGATTGAAAGAATGAATGGACCAGGAATGTTTCATAGAATGGCCTAGGGTCTACTTAATGTTTGTGGCCATGAATTTAAGATGAGGCATCTCAGGCCAATTGTGTATTTTCTCCAGCCATATTGAACTATCAGTGCCGAAGAGTAATAGGCAGAGAATGGGGTTTAACTGGGGTTATACTTTTGCCAAGTGTGCAAACAAAGTGAAGAGGAGAAATTGAGATGTTATGCAAGGAAGTGAATAACCATGGAATTTAAATTATATGAGGAAGGAAGAAGAAACAGAAAAATGAGGAGACACAATGAAAAGGTGGTAGGATTGGAGGTTCCAATGAAGTAGAAGAATTGCTGGGGTCAGGGAGTGATCTGCAAACACAAAAGGAGGCAGTCAAGTAATTAAATGCAGGTAAATGAGCTGGAGGGGGTTCATAGTTACTGGTAATGACAAGGTCTAAGTATGACCAGGGAAATCAATGGCTGTGGTATTGTAAAGGACAAGATGTAAAAGAACAAGAGGTCAAAGAATTGAGACTTAGGGTGGAATAATTTTCTGCCTCTACAATGAAATTACTAAATTAAGAAAGTAGTAGTACAGTGACATTGAGGGAATGGTAACATCAATTGGGAATGATTCCACTTGTAGATAGATCACAATAGTGGCAAATGGATAACTGTATAATCTAATGACATGAGTGTTAGAAAGGGAAAGAGGAAGGGCAAATGTCCTTCAAGAACAGGGAGAAAGAAGGACATCAACCCATCTCCAGGTCCAGTAGTGAGAAGACTGAGAAAAACAAAAAAATATCAGGTTTCTGGGCCAATAGTCTCTTGAGTGAAGAGCCAGATTTCTGTTAAAGCAAGAAAGTAAAGGGAATTTCAGAAAATAGGGTATTTTGCTGAAATAATGGACCAAATATTCCAAAAGACAAAGTGGAACTCTTTTAGGAATTGCAGTGGGTGGGAGATGGGGACAGAATAAGAAAGGTTCTAAAAAATGGAATACAGAAAATGGGGATGATGGGACCTGAAAACTGGGGCCTATCATAGACAGGAATAAACAGCATCTTATTAGATTAATCCCAGTTAATTCAAATCAAAAGTAAAAGGGCAGATATGAAAGTTAAAATTAAGTAACAACATGGTGCACTCTCTCTCTCTCTATGTATATATATATATATATATATATGATAAATTAAGTCACTTATACGTATATATCTACAGATACATAAACTTCCCATATTTGACTTCATTATTATGATATTATGATAATGAAGTCAAATATGGGAAGTTTTTATATATGTATGTTTATATATACAAGTTATATATATGTCTATATATGTAAACATACATATATAAAATATATATGTATATATATAGATACATACACACACACACACACACACACATACATGTAGATAGATATATAAACTTCCATATTTGACTTCATTATTTGGGTACTTTATATTGCTCCCTAAATTAATTTTCCTTTTGAGTATTATTTTTAAAAGTCATCTTACCCAACAAAAGGTGGCCTTTTCAGTAGCCATTTTATTATATCACCAGAATTCTGTGGATTAGGAATTCAGGCAGTGCTCGGCTGGACATTAATTGAAGTCACTAAGTGGTATTCAGCTGACAGATGGGCTGGTTTGAAGGGTCAAAGACAGCTTCACTCACAGACTGGAGGCTTAGCCAAGATGGCTGCAAGGCTGGACTCGGCTGGGACCATCTGCTAGAACATATACACATGGCTATTCCAGCATGGCAGTCTCAGGGTATGAGGACTTATGTGGTGACTTGCTTCCTCCAAAAATGTATCCTAAGATAAAGTAGAGGCTGCACAGCCTTTTTGAACCTAGCCTCAGAACTCATTTTTGTCACTGCCTCCACATTCAGTTGATCACAAAAGAGTCTTAAGGGTAACTCAATTTCAAGAGGAAAACTAGATTCTGCTTCTTCGTGAAGAATTGACAAGATTGTGCTGTACAGGGACATGCGGAATGGGAGAGATTGTTGCTGCCGTCTTCGAACAAAACAATCTGCCCTGATGATACATACACCCTTATCTTATAGATGATAAGGACAGATATCCCTGAAACGGGATACCCAGGTTCAATATCAAAATAACTATAAGCTGTGTTCATAATAAACCATTAACTTTATATATCTTTTTTTTTTAGAAGAGTTTAGAGGATCCACAGTGGAAGGTGTATCTCAAAACTCAGAACATTTGGAAGAACTCAACAGGTATGATAAATCAAGTAAAAAGTTTCTGTTAAGTACCCACTTTGCACAGTATACTAAGTATAATCTCATTCTCCAAACACAAGAAGAGTAGTTTAATCCAGCACTTGATAAGCTTAATACTGAAACACTGCTTTAAAAAAGAATCACATATTTATTTTCAAATATTATATAAGATTAAGTATTTTTAATTTTTTAAGCCACATCTGAAAATTACAGAAAGCAAAATATTTTTCAAAATAAATGTTCTTTGCTTTCTAGCCCAGCATAAAAGTTAAATTTATAATTTGTTTTATTTCAGATTTCCAGGTGATCAAAAAAATCAAACTTAAAGCAGCTTTTCACTTAACATCAAAGCAAGAAGAAATCCCTCATGTCACCTGAGACTTTGATACTTGTAATAGGAGCATGTTACAAATAATATAGAGTTATGATAAAACTATGACTGTTTTCATTAGATTTTGTATTGCAGTATATTATTATAAATTTAGTCCAAAACATCTAAATCCATGAAAATAAAATATATCCCAGTTCTCAGAAATATCAGCAATTATCCATGAAATAAATTATTTTTCCTCTTATCAACTATTCCACAAGAAATAGTGATACCATAAAACCAACATGAGAAAATATTTTCTAATGAGAAAATAATTACAAGCTTAAGAAAATCTTTCATGCTGAATTAATGTAGGATAATATTTACTAAAATTCTAGGGAGACTGTTCAACATAGATAAAAGGAGTATAAGAATTAAGACTATCCTATTGATAAGTACTGTTTGAAACAGTTTGCTTTACCTGTGCAAAAGTATATTTTATGATACTTTTAGCTGATAGCACATAATCAAACTTATCCAGGTCAACTTTAAAAGTTTAACTAAGCCCTTCAATCTTACAAACCTTACCTAATGTGTCTTGCAAATGAAAGAACACAGCTGAGATGGTTACATGTATAATTTCAGGAGATCTGAAGATTTGGGGAATTTATGAATGAAATACATTACCAACAATAAAGACTTTTCTTCCCACTAAATCTTGGTCAGTACACGCTTAAAAACTGGTTTCTCAAAAAAAGAGTCCAAATAGCCAAAACAGCCCTAAGCAAAAAGAAAAAAGCCAGTGGCATAATATTACCCAACTTCAAACTATATTATAAGGCCACAGCAGCCAAAACAGCATGGTACTGGTAAAAACAGACACATAGGCTACTGGAACAGAATAGAGAAGCCAGCCACACACCTGCAGCCAACTGATCTTTGACAAAGTCAACAATAATAAGCAGTGGGGAAGGGACGTCCTACTCAATGCTGAGACAACCGGCTGCTTATATGCAAAAGAATGAAACCATACCCATATATAACCTATTTTTTACCATATATAAAAAGTAATCAAGTTGGATTAAAGATTTAAAGTAAAACCTCAAACTATAAGAATCCTAAAAGAAAACTTAGGAAACACCATTCTGGCCATTGGCTATGGGAAAGAACTTATGACCAGGTCCTCAAAAGCAACTGCAACAAAACCAATAATTGATAAGTGAGATTTACTTAAAGTAAAGAGCTTCTGTGCAACAGAAGAAACTATTAACAAAGTAAATAGACAACCTACAGAATGGAAAAATATATCCACAAACAGTGCATCTGACAAAGGAACAAAAGAAACTATTAACAGAGTAAATAGACAACCTACAGAATGGAAGAAAATATCCACAAACAGTGCATCTGACAAAGGTCTAATATCCAGGAACTTAAACAATGTAACAAGCAAAAAAAACAGGTAACCCCACTTTTTAAAAATGGGCAAAAGACATGAACAGACACTTTTCAAATGAAGACATACATGCATCTAATCAATATATGAAAAAATGTTTCACATCACTAATCATCAGAGAAATGCAAATCAAAACCACAATGGGATTTGGGATTGCATTCACACCAGCCAAATGCTTATCATTAAAAAGTCAAAAAACAGATGCTGGCAAGGCCATGGAGAAAAGCTAATTTTTATACACTGTTGGTAGGAATGTAAGTTAGTTCAGACACTGTGGAAAGCATCTTGGAGATTTCTCAAAGATGTTAAAACAGAGCTATCATTTAACCTGGCAATCTCATCACTGGATATATGTCCAAAAGGAAATAAATTATTCTACCAAAAAGACATATGCACTTAGATATTCATCACAGCACTCTTCACGATAGCAAAAACATGAAATCAACCTAGGAGCCCATCAACATTAGATTCAATAAAGAAAATGTGGTACATATACACCTTGAAATACTATGTAGCCATAATAAAGAATGAAACCATGTTCTTTGCAGTAACATAAATGCAGTTGGAGGGAGGACATTATCCTAAGTGAATTAACACAGGAACAGAAAACCAAATACCATATGATTTTACTTATAAGTGGTAGCTAAATATTGGGTACATATGGACATAAAGATGGGAACAGTAGACACTGGCAACTACTAGAGGAGGGAGAGAAGGGGCAAGTGTTGAAATTACCTAATGGATGCTATGCTCACTATTTTAGTGACAGGATCAATTGTACCTCAAACGTCAGCATCACACAATATACCCATGTAACCAACCTGCACATATACTCCCTGAATCTAAAGTAAAGGTTGAAATTATTTTTTAAAAAAATTAGGTTCCCAAGAGCCTAGATCTACAATGAGATCACTAAGCTGATGAATCAACTCTGGGGGTGCCTACCTGCTGAATTCCTGTTATATACCCTAATTAAATACTTTATTGCTCACAAAAAAAAAAAAAAAATTAGGTTCCTTTGAATGCTCCAAGATTGAAGAATAGGGACTCACCTTGGAGTACTGCAGTGTGTGGAATCATTCTACTTTCTACATAATTTTGAAATTTTAGCACTCTGCCCAAGAAAATTATTCAGTGTATCAGTGGAATGAACATGATTCAATGCAAATATCAAAAAATAGTTCAAAAGGTATATGGGTGAAAAAGTGTTTTCTTATGTTGTTTATTTAATCAGTAAAACCAATTTTTATATTATCTCTGATTCATGAATGATCTTTTGTAGTGCCCACAGATTTCCATGGGTTTTGCCCTAGAATTAAAATTAAGGCCTGTTTCTCTCTTTAAAATGACTGCAGATATCTACCTTTAGACTTACAAAATATTGAGACAGAAATAAGGTGGTTAAGGATGGTATCTGAGAATACACCTTTTATAGTGATCACTACCAAGTTCTTTTTTCCCAGAAATTTCCTGCTTTTGCTAGGAAGAGTCATTTAAAAAAGTGATGCTGGCCAGGGACAAATAGATAAATGAAACAGAAAAGAGCATTCGGAAATAGTCTAAATTATATATAAAATTTAGTATATGATAAAATTGGCATTTCAAAACAATGAGAGAAGGATACACTCTACAAGGAATGTTCTGAGAACATTCATTATCTCTACAGAAGCAAAATCCATAATGTGTTCATTATCTCACATTATTAAATCAAACTGAACTATAAATATATCATTATTCAATGCTGGGAAATATTTTTCTAATGTCGGGTTGGGGAACACCTTCCTAAGCAAAACAATCAGCGTCAGGTGCAGAATAGACAATCTCTACAGCATACTAGAGTACACTGAAAAGATCTATACAGTGAAAAGTCATTGAACAAAATTATAAGACCAATGACAGAGCAAAAGAACTTGCAACAAAAAACCCTAATGTTCATAAAATACAGATAGTTTACTTAAAATAAATTAGTAAAGAAGAAGAGAAGGAAAAACAGAAGGGAAAAATAATTTGGTATTCAAAAGCACAAAGGATACAAGTTGGCAATTCAGAAAAGAAAAAATACCAATGATTAATACACACAATAAAAGTTAGCCAAGATGGAACACTTGCACATTGCTGGTGAGAATCTAAAATGGTAAAAACACAATGGAAAAACAATACATAAGCTCCTCAAAAGGCTAAATATAAAATTACTATATATGATATTACAGCAACTCTAACCTAACTGATAAGGTATTATTTTCCACCAATTGAATTAACAAAAATTTTAAAGATTGAAAATATCCAGAGTGGCTGGATCTCCCATGACCTAAACATGTGAACTTTGGGAGACATATTCAAGCCACAGTGGAATGTCCTTCATCCCCTAAATTTCACCTGTTGGAAATTAATCCCCAAGGCAACAGGTGTGGGAGATGAGAACTAATGGAGGGACTATTGAGGACTAATGTTTAGGTCATGAGAGCTCCATTCTCATGAATGGATTAATGCTGATTATAAAATGGCTATAGGTTCAATCTCTTGCACTCTCTCACTCTCTCTTTGCCCTTCTGCCATGAGATGGGACCACAAGGCTTTTACCAGATAGCAGCCCCTGAATTTTGTACTTGCCAGCCTCCAGAACTGTGAGCCAATAAATTTTTGTTCGTTATAAACTACCCAGCCTGTGGTAGTCTGTTATAGCACACAAAATGGACTAAGGCACATTCCCATATGTAATTAATAGGAATAAAAACTGATAAAATTTTTATGAAGTCAAAGTATTTGGCAGTACTTATAAAAATGTAAAAGAAAAATAAATGTCCTATGAGCTAACATTTCTATTCTAGAAATATATTCTTCAAAACTATTCAGACAACTGCACAAATATTTACATATAAGGATGTACATCTCAGATCATCTGTAACATTGGGGAATTGGAACCATCTTAAACATTCATTAATTTGGGAATGATTAAATTATGATATATCCATACAACAACATAATATGTGATCATTAAAAAGTTGAGGCAGCAATTAAGAGCTTACCATCCAAAAAAAGCCCAGGTCCAGATGGGTACACAGCCGAATTCTACCAGACATACAAAGAGGAGATGGTACCATTTCTTCTGAAACTATTCCAAACAATACAAAAAGAGGGAATTCTTCCCAAATCATTTTATGAGACCAACATCATCCTGATTCCAAAACCCGGCAGAGGCTCAACAAGAAAAGAAAACTTCAGGCCAATATCCATGATGAACATGGATGCAAAAATCTTCAATAAAATACTGACAAGCCGATTGCAACAGCACATCAAA
>NW_016107319.1:11775713-11807688 GCF_001604975.1 Cebus imitator | reverse complement strand
ACGGTGGGGGGTGGGGAGCTGGGGAGAGATAGCAAGGGGAGAAATGCCAGATGTAGGTGATGGGGAGGAAGGCAGCAAATCACACTGCCACGTGTGTACCTATGCAAAAATATTGCATGTTCTTCACAGGTACCCCAAAACCTAAAATGCAATAAAATAAATAAATGGGGGAAAAAATGTGAAGTAAAGTTTAATGTCCTAACATGGAATGATGTCTGTGGTATACTGTCCAGATAAAATCAAGTCATAGCCATGGACTTAAATGTAAGACCTAAAACTACAAAACTTCTAAAAGAAAACGTTGGAGAAAATTTTTGTGAACTTAAGCAAAGATATCTTAGGAGACAAAATGCACAAACCATAAAAGAAAAATTTATATAATATATTTCATCAAAAGTAAAATTTCTGCTCTTAAAAAATGTTAAAATAAAAAGACAAGTTCTCAGACTGGTAGAAAATATTTGCAAAATACCTATCTGGTAAAGTATTTGTATTGAAAACATGTAAAGAACTTTTACAGCTCAATAGTAAGATAAAGAATGCAAATTTAGAAATAGACAAAATATTTGAACAGGCTTGTCATCAAAGAAGAGTCACATACGGCAAATAAACACATGAAAAGATCCTCAGCATCACTGGTCATTAGAGAAATGCAAATTAAAACCACAATGAGATATTATTACACATCTACTAGAATGGCTAAACTGTTAAAAATCTGACACTACCAAGGGCTGACAAGGACTTGAAGAAACTGGAACTCTCAAAATTACTAATGGGAATGCAAAATTGTACAGCTGCTTTAGAAACTGTCCGGCAGTTCCATATAAACTTAAATACACACCACATGACCCACTCATAGTTATTTACCCAAGAGAAATAAACACATCCACACAAAGGCCCGTATATAAATATTTATAGTCATTTTATTCATAATAGTCAAAACCAGAAATAACCCAAATGTTCATTAATTGATGAATGGATAAACAAATTGTGGTACATTCATAGAATGAAATACAATTCAACAATGTAGTAGAAGCAACTGCTAATAAATGTAACAAAAATGAACCTCAAAAGCATATGCCAAGTACAAGAAGCCAATCACAGAATTTCTATTTATATAACATTCTGAAAAAGAATTTCTATGGAACAGCAATTAGATCCAGTGGCTACAAAGAGCTGGGGTTGGAATAATTGTGCATGTTTGTGGTTATGTATATGTTTACATGTGTATAAAAAAAGTCTTAAGTGATCTAAACCCAAATGAACTGTGATTATCTCTAGGGAATGGGGGTGAGGACAATTTCACTTTTTACTCTATATAAATCTGTGTTGTTCCACATACATGAATATATGTATGTTTTTTAATATTAAATACTAAATTTAATATTAAATACTAAAGATTCTCCTACTTTGTTTTTTTTTTTTTGGTTTTGTTTTGTTTGTTTCTTGAGTCTCACTCTGTCCCCCAGGCTGGAGTGCAATGGTGGGATCTCAGCTCACTGCAACCTCTAACTCCCAGGTTCAAGCAATTCTCATGTTTCAGCCTTCTGAGTAGCTAGGATCACAGGCATGCACCACCAAGGCCAGCTAATTTTTGAATTTTTAGTAGAAATGGGATTTCACCATGTTGGCCAGGCTGGTCTCGAATTCCCGACCTCAGATGATCTGTCTGCCTTGGTCCCCCAAAGTGCTGGGATTACAGGTGTGAGCCACTGCACCAGGCTCTTGCTTTGTTATATAATGTTTCTTTAACCATAATCATTTACATTACAAATACCCCATCTCATCTCACTCTATCTAAAAAACAGATTAACAATGAGAAAACTTTATTTCCTTTTATAAGAACAATTCTAGCTTTGAAGTTCAATTTCAAATAACAAATACTTATTTTTTTCTCTGTAATAACTGCTTTTTACTATAGTGTCTTCTTAAATTAGCTTTAAGATTCCTTAAAAAGATGTCTGGAAAGTTTTGTGAGAATACTTTTAATCAAAATGCCTACATCTTTGAAAACACTTCAGAAAATTAGATATATCAAACATAAACCTGTCAGCAAGGTCAACAGAAACTGGAATTTACAACCAAATGCTAAATAGCCACAGTGCTATCCCTCTGATAGATTTAATCAAAAAGGTTTCTTTGGAGCTTTCTCCTTAAATTTCAATTTGAGTCATTTTTATTTGTGAAACTGAAAACAAAATCAAGGTTTTATGGATGATAGATGCGAATCACAATTGCATCAAATGCTAGTTCTTATCTGTAAAAGATCCTTCCATAAATAATGCAACCGGGACCCCTCACTGAGAACATGTAAGTATTTACAATGTCCCTAATTCCATTTTTATCAAAATGACAGTGCCTAAAATACAACATTCTATAATATACTATAATTACTTTAGCTTCAGCTTCTCCTTTAAAAAATTGCTAAGACATCATTCCTTTTCTGATTTTCATACTATGTCTAATAAGAGTCCCTAAAGGTGGTGGTTGGGGGAGCAACTCAGGTTATAGGCAACAAACATGGGTCAGGCACAGTGGGTCACGCCAACGTTTTGGAAGACCAAGGAGGGAGGATCATTTGAGCCCAGGAATTCAAGGCCAGCTTGGGCAACATAGGGAGACCTCGCCTTTACTAAAAATAAAAATAAAAATTAGCCAGGCATAGCTATGCATGCCTGTAGTTTTAGCTACTCGGGAGGCTCAGACAGAAGGATTGCTTGAGCCCAGAGTTTGAGGCTGCAGTGAGCTCTGATCATAGCACTACACTCCAGCCTGGGTGATGGAGTGATACTTCACCTCATAAAAACAAAACCAAGTTTGTGGTCCCACACTTTATATAACACTAAAAAAAACCTTGGACAATATATTTGATCTAATTGTTAAGGCCCTTGTATTTTTCTTCCATCCCCCAGTTCTTCACTTCTACAGGGCCTTCCTTTCCTCTCCCAGGATAGTGATATGTATTTCTACATAGGGTTGATGATATATGTCAAAATATAGAAGATATTTGGTTAACTTTCAAGATCCACATTTAAAAGTGAAATATAGGAATTCTTTAGAAAAAGTAATGAACATAACTTCTATTAAAGCAAAAAGCTTTAATGTCTCCTTTCCAGTGTTACTTTACCCAGACATTTTAAAGAAATGTATTGTATTACCACTATTACTATTGATATTTATCTTCTCTCAGCCTCCCATACACACACCCTATAGATAAGCATACCCTAGACAGTAATGTGAGCATGTAATCATTATGCGATTTTTAAAAATTATCTGAATTCACTAAACATTAAAGAAAAAAAGGCACAAATAATGTAGATTTAATTAGTACTTCACTAAAAGTTGCTTTATACTTACAAACATCTTGCTTTAGTATCTAACTTCTCAAGCCCTACATCAAATAACACTTCTTTGTAGAATTACAGCTATACATTTTATGATATTGCAATTGATTTAAGTAATTCTCCCCAAAATTTTGAGTATATAAAAACTACCTCAGTTTGTTGTTGTTGTTGTTGTTGTTGTTTGGAGATAGGATCTTGCTCTGCTTTCCAGGCTGAGTGCAGAGTCATGATCATAGCTCATTGAACTCCTGGTCTCAAGGGATCCTCCTGAATCAGTTCCTCCTAAATAGCTGGGACTACCAACACCATGACCAGCTAATTTTTTTTTTTTTTGGTAGTAATGGGGTCTCACTATGTTGCCCAAGCTGGTATTGAACTCCTAGCCTCAAGCAATCCTCCTGCTCAGCCTCCCAAAGTACTGGGATTACATACATGAGCCATTGTACTTGGCTCAATATAAAAAACAAACAAAAAAACTTTTCACTAGTTACTTGCTTAAACAATCTAGAATTTACCAGCCTGAATAAATATGGCCTTACAGAACAAAAGTTTATAATTCTATAATCCCTAAAGTTTTAAACATGTTGTACAGCCCATGGCTTTGAAAAAAATGGATGTTAAAACAGCATTGTAACACTAATCTTTTACCTGTCATTTCATCAGAAGTTACAAAAGATAACTGGTGTTAAAATGGTGCATTTAAAAAAAGAGATGGCAATGTAAATTGTAAAAAAAAAAAAAATCAGAAAACAATTTGACAATATGCACCAAAAGCCTTTAAAAACACTTTAACTGTGCTATTTCATTTCTACAATTTATCTTAGGAGATAATGAAACAAATGAGGAATATTGAAGGTAAAAATCTGTTCATTGAAGTTTCTTTCTTCTGCTAGAATAAGAACAAATAAAACAAACAGATAAAACTTAGATTCCGCCTAAATATCCGATATTAAGTAATTGGTCAAATCAGCTATAGTACCTTCCTAGCAGGTGCATTTGTTTTCTATTGTTGCTGTAACAAATTACTACAAACTTAGTGGCTTAATACAATACCCATTTATTATCTCATCATTCTGTTAGTCACAAGACCAAGGAGGCTTGACTAGATTTTCTGCTTAGGTCTTCCAGGGCCAAAATGAAGGTATCTGTCAAGCCGGATTCTTATTTGACAAATGTGGGGAAGACTCTGCTTCCAAGTTCATTCAGGTTCTTGGAAGAATTCAGTTCCTCACAATTACTGAGGTCCCTATTTCTTTTGCTGCCTGTCAGCCAGGGTCCACCCTCACCAACTTGAGGCCACCATATTCCTTCACATAGCCCCTTCTGTCTTAGAAGCAACAGTGCTACATGGCTCAGGTTTAAAAGCTCTCTGACTTCCTCTTTTGGAACAAGCCAGAAAAAGTTCTCTGCTTTTCAGGACTCATGTGATTAGATCAGGCCCACCCAGTACCCTCCCCATCTCAGAGTCAACCGTGTCATATACCAGAATACAATCATTGATATCTCCTCATATTCACAAGTTACGAGGATTTCGGTGGGACAATTTGAGTGCTATAAGTCTCTCTACTACATCATGAAATAAAATACAATAACTAAAATCATGATAACAGGGTTGATATTTGGATTGCCTTTCCAAAAATATAAATTAGTTATTAAATATTGAAATACTTCTGTAGCATTTGTCAACAAGCTAATGCCTTGGTCTCCACTTTCTACCCGGTACCTGGATATTCTCCCAGCCCCTCCACTAGGAAGACCATGGTCAATCTTTTGATCTAGCCATTAAGGGACTGATGCCTCCTACAGCAGTAAACCCCCAAGCCACAGTCTGTCCTTCTAATTGTTTGGTGGCTTTGAAGTAGTAATCACTAAATACTTGTAATATTATCCCTGGATTTGGCACTATACTTAATGGCAGAAAAAATAATATTATAATGCTATTAAATGATGGGAAATATATGTTTATTTAAAATGATGAGAGAGAGACAAACACATAGATTTGTATTATATTAGTGAATATGTCTAGGAGCAATTCCTGGAATTTCTACTGGCTTATTTATATTACTGAATATGCATGGAAACAATTCTTAAAAAATACACACAAAACATTAATTGATTATTTCTAAAACATAGAATTTTAAGTATTATTAATATTAATTTAATTTTAAAATTTTCTGTGTTTTTAATGAACAAATATTACTGGAAATATAAAAATAATATATAATAAAGGCAAAATAATTCCTGGACTTTTCTCTCCATTGACCATCTATGGCCTTGGGGGAGAAAGTTTCTCATTTCTGAACTTCTGTTTTACTGTTACTTAACCAGTAAAATGAACTACATGATATTTTTCATCCTTTCCAACTCCAGAAGTTTCTGATTCTAAGTCTGCCACTCAACAAAATATACAGGCTCAATCTGGGCTTTTTAAAAAATGAAGGAAGGCAGGAAACCATCAAAGCCACATTAAGTCTTCATTTTGTGCACTTTACACATTGTAGAAAGCTATAATTTCCTTTTAAGGTGACACAATTCATTTAAGATCAAAGTTCCCAATGTAATTATTTATTCACCTTTCCTAATTGCCAAATTGGCTTTTAAATTACATATTCTGAACTATCATTATTCAATGAGAATAATGATAGCACTGCAGTACCTAGCACTGAGAATACTGTAAATTACAGTGAAAAAAACAAAGAGCCCACATCCATGGAGCCAACATTCAAGATATGAACAATGTCTTAACAATAAGTAAATAAACAAGACAGATTGTCATAAAAACTTAAAGGAAATAAAGGAGCTGTGATAGATAAAAATGGAAAAGGGATAACTTTACATAGGTTCACCAGGGAAGGTCTCTCTGAAGAAGTAACTTTGAGCTGAGACCTGCAAGATGAGAAGAAGATAGCAGTATGAAAAGCCAAAAGGAAGTATTCTAGCAGAGAAAACAGCAATGTCTAAGGCAAGAAAGAATTTGAGTTGTCTATGGAATATAAGAAGGATAGTGTAATTGCAATAAATGAGTGGGAGAAAATGGCACCAGATGAAATTAAGGAAACAGGCAGATATCAGATTGCTATGGTTCAAACATGTCCCCCCAAAATTAATGTGTTAGAAACTTTGCCATTGTAACAGTATTAACAAGTGGAGCCTTTAAGAGGGAATTAATGCTGTTATCATAAGGGTGAGTGCACCTCACTCTTGTGGACTCTTGCATGTGCTTACTTGCCCTTCCACATTTCTGCCATGGTATGACACAGTACAAAAGTTCTTGCCTGAAGCTGCTGTCATGACCTTGAACTTTTCAGCCTCCAGAATCATAAGCTAAATACACTTCTTTTCTTTATAAATTACCCAGTCTGTGGCATTATGTTACAGCAACAGAAATGGACTAAGATACATACCATGTAAGTGTCATTACACCAGAGTAAAGAATTCAGATTTTATCCTAAATACCAATGAGAAGACATTCAAAACTTTTGTACCTAGAAGAGATGTGAACTTTGAAAGATAACTTTGGCTGTTGTGTATGGAGGAGATTATAGGCGGGTAAAGGTGGAACGCTGAAGACAAGTTAGAAGGCTACCGTAGAAGTCCAAGCAAGTAGTCACTAAGAATAAAAAGAGTATCAGTGAAGACGGACAAAAGCAAATGGTTAAAAAGATATTTTAAGCAACAATCTGTAAGCTTGCTGATGGGGTCATGGTAAAAGAAAGGGGAAGATCAGCAGGACAGATCCTAAAGATTTTTCTCAAGCAATTTAGTGATTTGTAGTATGATTAGTAGTATTATTTACTAAGATGTGAAAAACTACAAGAAGATCAGACTTTGAGGGTGAAATCAGAGCTCTATTTTAGACACAAGTTTAAAATGTTGATTAAACTTCCTGCAGGAGAGGCTAAATAAACAATTAGACATAAAAGTTTAGAAATTCAGAATAGAGATCAGGCTAGAGATAATAATTTCTAAGTCAACAGAATATGGATAGTAGTCAAAGAATAAAAGCCAAAATGGAGATAGATGATTCAAAATGTAAGTACAATAAGTTTGAGTATAGGAAAACGAAATGATTTTTGTTAATATATGTTAAAGCATACCAGTACCAAAAGGAAGAAATTATACTTATAGATTCATGATTCAAGAAGAAATACACATGTTATAAATGCATATATTTGAAACTAAAATTTAGAACCTGAAATTACTTATTAACAATCAGAAAAAAAATCATTCCCTGATAGAAATATTCATCTTAGATAGCTAATTTCTTACCATAAAATCACTTACTCATGATAGAACTAGCAAAATCATGTTGAAAAGAATCTCCATGAACCCAACAACACAGCACTCACTGTAAGCCCAATACTGCACATCTAAACATTTTGTCATGGGATGTGGTAGTCTCTAGGACTTCAAGCCAAAAATCTCGATAAATTTCTAACTAGCAGATAATTACAGTGAATTCATAGTGCCCTTAATTCTAAAAGCATTGCTATGTTTTGCCCTTAATTCTAAAAGTATTGCTATGTTTTGTGTAAAGAATTTGTATACTAGCTATGTGACTTTAAACAAATTACTTAACCTGTCTGTACCTTAATTTTCTTATGCTTAAAATAAAGAAAATTAACATATAAAGAACTTTTACAACTCAACAATGAAAAAGTCAACCCAATTTTAAAATGAAAAAATAACTTGATACATATTCCTCCAAAGAAGGTATATAAATAGCTAGTAAGAATATATAGAGATATTCAATATCATTAGGCATATGGGAAATGCAAGTTAAAACTATCATGAAATAGCATGTTACACCCATTTAGATGGCAATATGATAAAAAGGTGAATAATAACAAGTATAGAAAATGTAGAGAGAAATTGAAACATCATACATTGCTAATAGGACTGTAAAATGGTATAGCTGCTTTGGAAAGTTTGGCAGTTCCTTGAAAAGTTAAACAGAGTTAAATTATGATTCAACAATTATACCTCTAAGTGTCTACCCAAAAGAATTTAAAATATATGTTCAAACAAAAATGTGTACATAAATGTTCATAGCAGCATTATTCATAATGGCCAAAATGTGGAACAACCCATATGTTCAATAACTCCAACAATTGATGAATAGGCAAATAAAATGTGGCATATCAATATAATGAAATATTATTCAGCATTAAAAATATATATACATATTGTACACATGATACATACACCATGGATGAACTTTGAAAACCGTATGTTAAGTAAAAGAAGCCAGACACCAAAGGTCATGTATGAGTTTATTTACAAAAAATATCCAGAATAGGCAAATCTGTAGAAACAGAAAGTAGATTAATGGTTTCCTGGGACAGGGAGGATTTAAAGGGAAATAGAGAGTGACTGCTAATTGGTGTAGTGTTCGTTTTGGGGGTGAGGAAAATGTTCTGAAATCAGATAGGATGCCAGTTACACACCCTTGTGAATATACTAAAATCCCCTCAATTGTATGCTTTTTATTTAGATACAGGGTTTTACTATGCTGCCCAGGCTGGACTCAACTCCTGAGCTCAAGCAGTCCTCCTGCCTCAGCCTTGCCAGTAGCTGTAACTACATCCTTAAGAGCAGCTGGGGCTACAGGCACATGCCAACACACCTGGCCAAATTGTACACATTTTAAAAAGTGAATTTTATGGTGTGTGAATTTACCTCCATAAAGCTGGAATTTGTTAAAGTAACAATAAAGAGGATAGGGTTAATAGTAGTGCCTATTTCAGGACAGCTCTCTGGGTGGCCTTGGATGGACCCAGTTCCCTCCCTTTTTCTTAGCTGTAGTTCTCATGAATTACTGTAGAATGTTCTAGGAATGCAACATCCTGAGATAGGGGAAGGACTGGCTGCAATAGCCTGGGCTCTGTTCCTGTCTTCCCTAGCAAAAGAATGTCGTTCAGTGCTCTAGCCCAGCATGTCAATTTTCCCCTGTGTTATATAACCTAGGGTGGGCTGCTTTGGGGAGTACTTCAGCTATGGTGCAAGTAAGGCATACACAGCTGAGAGTCCATCTGACCTTGGAAGATTTCCTGAGCCTTGGAGGAGCAGCTCACTCTCAATCCTATGTTTTTTGTTGTCCCTTGCTGCCTGTGTGTAAGCAATAAATTTGCTTCATGTAGCTTGTTGTGTATGTAGATAATCTACCTCACAAGACTCAAACAAGTTGGTAATCAACATACAGTGAACCTGCTTCACATCTACCTCAGGGGTTGTTATCAAGATTTAAATGAGTTAATATTCATTAAGTGTTTAAAGAAAAAAAGTTGGCCCATTGGAAATGCTATGTAAATGATAAAAAATAGGCTTTTCCATCAAGGTAAAAGTTTGTTTGGATACACATGCCCATTTGCTCCTAATATAAAACATTAATAGAGTAAATATAAAACAATTTGTAATACATACAACTAATAAAATATTAGTATCTGGAATTGAAAAAATCATTCAAATCAATAAGAAAAGGACAACACAATGGAAAAATGAGCAAGTATAAGAAAAGACAATTCATAAAGAACTCCAAATAGCCAATAAAATATAAAAATATTAATATAAACATCCTTACAGTTACTAATCAGGAAAATGCATAGTTTAAAAAAAGATACATTTTATACTGATCCAGTCTGGCAAAAAATGAAAAATTCTAATAACCCCCAACTGTTGGTGAGAATGTGAAGAAACAGACCACTTTAGAGAGCAATTTGGCAATATCTGTTACAGGTAATAATTCTTACACTCTATGAACCAGTAATTCCATTTCTAAGAACATACTTCAAAGAAACTGTCTCACAAATGCATAAGGAGACAGACCAATAATATATGTTACATCCTTGTTTATGGTAAGTAAAAACTAGATAATCTTTATTAATATGCGAATGGATATATGGAAGCATTCATACAATGAAAACCATATGCAGCAGTTAATGAATGAACTAAAGGTACATATATAAGCATGAACAAATCTCCAAAAATATAATTGTGTACAAAAAATTTCAGAAAGATGTGTACACTGTATGACTTTAACAAGATTTTAAAACATGTAAAACAGTGCTATATAGTCTATGTATATATAATAGCATGAGAATAATTAACAACAAATTCAGAGTAATGGTTAACTCTACAGAGGGAAGGAGAAAAATGGGATTATGGAGGGCTACACATGAGGCAGCAATTATATCTGTAAAGCATTTCTTTTAAAACACCTAACAAATAAATACAGACTGATATAAAAATTTAATAAAGGTAAATGGTGGGTACACAAGTACAAATTATATTTTCCAAACTTACCTATATAATAATGAGCAATTTTTAGGAAGTAAAAGAAAAAAATAGTGATGCTTTTCAGTCCCCAGCCAAAAAGAAATATTGCTGGCCACCGTGCATGAGAATGTAGTCACAGCTCTCAGGTTAGCTGAGGTAGGAGGACCACTTGAGGCCAGGAGCTCCAGGCTACAAAGTGCTATGGTTATGCCACTGAATAGCCACTGCCCTCCAGCCTGAGCAACATCAAGACCCTGTTTACAAAAAAGACAGAAATATAAGAAAATAGAAATATTTTTCAAACAAAGACACTACTTTTTCTCATTTTTTTCTTGATATTTTCTTTGGTTTTGGTTAAATTTCTTCCTTATTAATCTTGATGACAAAGTGCCTTCAGATGTAATTAAATGACTAATTAAAAGGTAACTGTAAACATTCAATAAGGGATAATATATAAAATAAATGATTACAACTTTGCAATAAGCTTCCTCCAGCTGTTCCATTTCCAGACTATCTGCAGAGTATTTTCTAAGAGCTTAGACATTTTTAATGTCATTTAGTGATTCAAGGGGGAAATTATTCAGGCAAATTTTAACATGATTTTTTAATTGACAGATAACAATTGTATGCATTTATAGTATATAACATGATGTTTTCATATATGTATACCTGTGGAATGTCTAAATCAAACTATTTAACATAGTCATTACTTCACATTATTTATTTTTTTGTGGTGAAAACACTTAAAATCTACTCTCCTAGAAATTTTCAAGCATATAACATATTGTTATTAGATACAGTCATCATACGTACAATAGATCTCTTGAAATTATACCTCTTATCCAACCGAAATTTTGAGTTTTTTGATCAACATTTTCCCAAGCCACTAGCCTCTGGCCTCTGGTAACCACCACTTTACATTTCTTTGCATTCTGCTTTTTTAAATTCCGCATATGTGAGAACATGCAGTATTTGTCTTTCTTTGCCTGGCTTATTTCAGTTAACACAACATCTTCCAGGTTAATCCATGTTGTTGAAAATGACAGGATTTCCTTCTTTTTAATGCTGAATAGTACTCCACTGTGTGTATATCGCACATTCTCTGTCTACTCACCAGCTGATGGATACTAAGGTTGATTCCACATCTTGGTTATTGTGTATGATGCTGCAATGAACATGGGCATCCATGTACTGGCTTCATATCTTTTGAATATGTATCCAGCAGTGAGATTGCTGGATCATATGGTAGTTCTTTTGTAAATTTTTGAGGAACCTCCATACCGTTTTCCATAATAGCTATCCTAATTTACGTTCCCACCAACATTGTACAAGGTTAACATTATTCTTTAATCACAATTTATTTAATTTTCAATTAATCTACTCTTTTAAAAAGAGTATTGCTATGGTTAATTTCTAATATACAGTTGCTTAATAAAGGAGAAACATTCTGAGAAATGTATCATTAGGGATTTCATCATCATGCAAATGTTATAGAGTGCACTTCCACAAGCCTACATGGTACAGCCTGCTGTACATCTAGGCTTTATCTTCCTAGCCAACAAACTTGTACCGCATGTTACTGTACTGAGTGCTGTAGGTAATTGTAACAAAATAGTATGTGTGTATCTAACCATATATAAACATATGAAACTACAGTAAAAATAAAGTATGATAAATTTATGGGACCACCATCATAAATGCAACTTGTCATTGATCAAAATATCATTATGCAGGGCATAACTGTGTTCTTAAACTTGTCATTAGTTTAGTAGACACAAGCATTTTTTTTAAAAGAGCATTCTTCATCTTTCTTTTACCCAGCTAACTCATCAGAGGCAACTCATGGGAAAATAGCTTAGAAATAACCATATTTCCAATTTTAAAACATCAGAGTAGAAATATAAGCTTTAGAGTTTAGCATGATAATTTAGCTAACCAAGCAAAGAGAATGGAATTAGGAAAACCATGGTCACTCTCATAACATGCAGTATAAACAGAAACTCCCTTTTTTCAAACCATCAAGATTAACAATTTAATTTTTTCTTATGGCTATCCAGTTAACAAGTACCAAGAAGTAATTGTTGTGTGAGAACACTGTAATAAGCATTGTGTGCATATTTTTCAATAGACTCTATAGTCCTTAGGAAGTATAAATAGGAGCCGGAGAGTAAAGACTCCATAAGAAATACTTTGGAAACAACAACAGTGCATCCCGTAAGCAAATCATTCCACTCCAGCATCTTATTTCTAATACCTGGTTCAGATATCGGAAACAATGGTACATCATTGTACCTTACTTCTATAGCAAGAAATCATTAAAGAATCAGAAAGTAGTCAAGAAGTCTGGTTTGGGTGCCTCATTCTTGCAGTTCTATTACATTCTTTTCAACAGCTAGCCTCCTTCAAGATGATAGGTGTTTATTTCTTTCTTTAATGTACACTATGTGCCAGGTACTGTTGTAAGCATGTTGGAAATAATAATTTATTTATATCAGTAGGATTACAGTAAGTCTAGCAGCAGTAAGAAATGATACTGAATTTCAGTGGCTCACAACAAATAAGATCTATTCCTCGCTTACATTGTATGTTGGCTTTGACTGTGGTTCTGCTTCCTGTCCTCTTCAGTCCAGGAACCATGCTGAGGAAAACCCTATCTCAGATATCACCATTCTTATGGTAGACAGAAAAGTGAGAATGGCAGAAACGTGCAATGGCTGCAGTGAGCTCTTGAAATTTCTGCACGAGTCATATACATCACTTACGCTAACATGTCACAGGCCAAAAAAAGTAACTCGGCCAAACCTGACAATGAAGCAGGAATGGATAATCTTTGCATAGAGAGGGACCCCAAAGATTTTGAAAATATAAAGTATCATCATGATGTCAACCATATAAGTAAGGGTAGGTAGTATTATTATCACCATTTTAGATTTCAGGAAATTGAGGCACAAGGATATTAAGCAAATACTTCAAGGTCATACAGCTAGTAAATGGCAGAGCCAGAACTTGAAACCTTGGCGATACATGCTCTTAACTACCACATCATGCTAACTCCTTATGTTCTTGCTCTGTTATTTTCAATTCTTCAAAAAAAATTCTGAAGCTCATTCACACAAAAGTATTTGACACTTAAATACCTAAGTTATAGCTACATTTTAAGGATTTATATTTTAAGGCAACAAAGCCTTAAGATAAAGTTGAAAAGTATAGACAGCTGGATTTCAGAAGATTTATGGACAACAGCAGCCTTTGTAATGCTCCTGGAATCACATCTAATAATTAACCCTTATTCTGTATATGCACTCATTTAATTGCTGCAGTTTGAGATCACCTACTTAGAGAGGCTTTCCTCACAATCTTATTTTTAAAAACAGCCATGCCTCATCATGACCACAATAACTACCTTCTTTGTCCTTCCTCCCCTTCCTCTGCTTTATTTTTTTCATCATAAACTACTATCTAGTTTCATCTTCTATGGTCATTTGTTTATTTCTTTATTGTTTGTTTCCCTTGTTTAGTCATAAGTTCTATGAGGATGTGGACACTGCTCATCTTATTTACTGTTGTAGCCATAGTATCACCACAGGAACTGGCATATAGTAGGTCCTCAATAAAGATTTGTGTAATGAATTGATAAATGGATGTATGAGTGCATGAATAAGCAAACTCAATGTATGATAGTCATAAAAATGAAGTAAGACTAGCTATGGAAGAAATACTGGAGTAAAGTCCAAAGGACAACAGTAAGACATCTTTTATATTCACTAAAAGTTATTACTTTTATTATATACCAGCTTTGTGTCAAATGCCATGATTATACAAAGAAATATAACATAAAACTCTGTCCCTGAGGCATATAATGTAATTAAGGTAATGGACTATACTAACAAAGAAATTAACAATAGATTAATTATATAAAAATTATAATAATAGAAAAGAATGACCATTAAAATGTCTTCAAGTAGTATAATATATTTTAACTTCAGGCAAATAGGTATGAGTAAACACACATATGAGAAACTGTATAAATTTCACAAACAATTGAATAAAGGGGAAAAAAACACAGCATACCTGTCAGGACCAAAAGTATTTGCTGTAATTATTGTGTCCTAAAGTACAATTCTCAACAGGCTTTAAAAGAAAAAAATAATCCAGTATCCTAAAAAAATGTACCATGACAATGTCCAGCATACAACAGTAAATTACTAGATATAAAAAATTAAGAAAATATGACTCAAAACCCAAAACCAAAAGCAAGCAACAATAGACACAGTCCTGAAATGACCCAGAAGTTGGTATTGGCAGACATGAACTTTAAAGCAGATATTATAAATTTATTCATGGGCTTAAAGAAAAAGAAAATCATAATTAGTAAACATATGAGACATCTCAGCAGAGAAATAGAAACTATTTTTTTAAAGAGTTGAATGAAAGTCCTGGAATGGAAAACAAATAAGGTGTAAATTCTTTTAATGGCATTGTGAAGACTAAGAAGAAAGTGATACTGGATTTGAAGGCAAATCAAAGGAATTATCTAAGAGAGCAGAGAAAAAAAAATGTTTTTAAAAAAATTAGCAGAGACAGCTGGGTGTGGTGGCTCATGCCTGCAGTCCCAGCACTTTGGGAGGCAGGTGAATCACCTGATGTCAGGAGTTCGAGACCAGCCTGGTCAACATGGTGAAACCCTATCTCTACTAAAAATACAAAAATTAGCCAGGCATGGTGCCAGGTGCCTGTAATCCCAGCTACTCAGGAGGCTGAGGCAGGAGAATTGCTTGAACCCAAAAGGCAGAGGTTGCAGTGAGCTGAGATCATGCCATTGCACTCCAGCCTGGATGACAAGAGTAAGAGTCCATCTCAAAAATTAAATTAAATTAAATTAACAAAGACTCAGTGACCTGTAGGACAATGTAAAATGGAATCTCTCTCCCTCACACACACACACATACACACACACACACACATTCAGACATATAGATATAGTATAGATAAAGTAACTAAAGTCTCAGGTGGAGAAGAGAGATATAATAAGGCAAAATATATGTATATTACAACAAAAATAAAATAAAATTTGCCAGATGTGATGGAAAACATCAACTTAATGATCCAACAATCTCCATGAACCCCAAACAAAATAAATGTAAAAGAGAGAGCATGTGTGTATGTCAAAGTCAACTGCTGACAACCAAAGTTAAAGAACAAATCTAAAAGTGGTCAGAGAAAAAGACAATACAAGTTATGACAGACTTCTCATCAGAAATAATGGAAGCCAGAAGAAGACAATTAAATAACATTTTTAAACTACTAAAGGAAAAAAAAAACTTTCCAAAAAAGAAGTTTGAAATATTCACGTACTTTTTGTTGAGTTAATATACCCCAAACGAGTGGATTGAAGACATTTACAGATAAACAAAAACACAGACAGTCAAAAGCAGCATCCCTCAGCTGTTAATGAACACTAACTATTATATAAATTTAAAAACTGGCCAGGCACAGTGGCTCACACCTATAATCCCAGCACTTTGAGAGGCCAAGGCAGCAGCTCACCTGAGGTCAGGAGTTCAAGACCAGCCTGGCGAACATGGTTAAACCCCATCTCTACTAAAAAAATTAGCTGGGCATGGTAGCTCACACCTGTACTCCCAGCTACTCCAGAGGCTGAGGCAGGAGAATCACTTGAATCAGGGAGGCAGAAGTTGCTATGAGCCGAGATTACGCCACTGTACTCCAGCCTGGGTAAGAGAGCAAGACTTCGTCTCAAAAATAAATAAATAAATAAATAAAAATAATAAAAATAAAAACCACAGACTGGGGTAAATTATTCACAATACAAATGTATAAAAAAAGATCTTATATCCAGAATATAAAAAGAGGTCATAGAACTAATTGATAGCAAGGCACACATTCCAATTTCAAAATAGTCAATACTTGCACAGATATCTCACAAAACATTTATGAATGGACAATAAGCACATGGAAAGGTACTCAACATTGCTAGTCATCAGGATAATGCACATTAAAAACACAATGAGATGTTACTTTTCTCATTGGTTAAAATTTAAAAGATGAATAGCTCCAAACATTGGGCAGGGATGTGGAGCAACTATGCATTGCTTGTGGGAATTAAAAATCTACAATCACTTTGGAAAATTGTTTAGCAGTTCATTATATATTTAAGCATACTTACCCTATGACCATCCAACTCCAGTCTTAGTTACTTACCAAAAGAAATAAAAATGTATGTCCATACAAAGACTTGTATGTGACAATTTATAGCAGTTTTATCCAAAAAAGCCAAAATATTGAAACAGCCCAAATGATCATCAGCAAGAAAACAGACTAATAATTTGTGGTAAATCCACACAAGGAAATAATAAACAATAAAAAAATTAAATACCAAAACATGAATGAATATATCAATGAATCAAATCAATAAATTTTTTATGCTCAGTATACAAAACATGAATGAATTTCAAAAATATTATGTTGATAAAAAAAAAACAGATACAAAAGAGAACTGAATTCATTTATTTAAAATTCAGGAACACCAATAAATGGCGGGAAAGCTGGCTAGCCATGTGCAGAAAAGAGAGACTGGACCCCTTCCTTACACCTTACACAAAAATTAACTCCAAATGGATTAAAGATTTAAACATAAGACCTAACACCATAAAAACCCTAGAAGAAAACCTAGACAATACCATTCAGGACATAGGCAGAGGCAAGGACTTCATGACTAAAGTACCAAAAGCAATGGCAACAAAAGCCAAAATAGACAAATGGGATATAATTAAACTTAAGGGTTTCTTCGCAGCAAAAGAAACAATCATTAGAGTGAACTGGCAACCAACAGAATGGAAAAAAAATTTGCAATCTACCCATCTGACAAACGGCTAATATCCAGAATCTACAAAGAATTAAAGCAGATTTACAAGAAAAAAAACACACAACCCCATCAAAAAGTGGGTGAAGGATATGAACAAACACTTTTCAAAAGAAGCTATTTATGCAGCCAACAAACTTATGAAAAAATGCTCATCATCACTGGTCATTAGAGAAATGCAAATCAAAACCACATTGAGATACTGTCTTGTGCCATTAAAAAATCAGGAGACAACAGATGCTGGAGAGGATGTGGAGAAAAAGGAACACTTTTACATTGTGGGTGGGAGTGTAAATTAGTTCAATCATTGTAGAAGACAGTGTGGTGATTCCTCAAGGATCTAGAAATAGAAATTCCATTTGACCCGGCAATCCCATTACTGGGTATTTAGCCAAAGGATTATAAATCATTCTACTATAAAGACGCATGCACACGTATGTTCATTGTGGTGCTGTTTACAATAGCAAAGACCTGGAACCAACCCAAATGCCCATCAATGATAGACTGAACAAGGAAAATGTGGCACATATACACCATGGAATACTATGCAGCCATAAAAAAAGATGAGTTCATGTCCTTTGTAGGGACATTGATGAATCTGGAAACCATCGTTCTCAGCAAACTGACACAAGAACAGAAAACCAAACACTGCATGTTCTCACTCATAGGCAGTTGTTGAACAATGAGAACAAGTGGACACGGGGAGGGGAACTTCACACACTGGGGTAGGTTGGGAGTGGGGGACTAGGGGAGGGACAGCAGGGTAGGAGCAGGGAGGCTGGGGAGGGAAAACACTGGGAGAAATGCCTGATGTAGGTAATGGGGGGATGGAGACTGCAAACCACCATGGCATGTGTGTACCTATGCAAAAACCCTGAGGGATGTGCAAATGTACCCCAGAGCTTAAAGTACAACAAAAAAAAAAAAAGAAGAAGAAGAAGAGGAGGAGAAAGAAGAAAAAAATAAACAAAATTCAGGAGCACATAACTAATCTATCAGAATAGATGTCAGAAATGTGGTTGCTTCTGGTAGTTGGGTGATAAAAAAATTCCATATTTTGATTAGATATTGGTTAGGTAAGGTGACACAATTTTCAAAACTGTGTTCAACTGCTCGTAAAGATTTCCTCAATAAACAAAAAATTTTCAAATAATTTGGCAACCCTATTTTAAATGTATGAGAAAAAGCAAAGCTTATGAATGGTGAAGACACTGTTGAGGAAGGAGGTAGAGGACAATGTGGGCAAACACTTTTGCACTAAAATTAGGATTTATTATTGACCTGTTATAATTTTTAAATGTAGTATTGGTAAAGAGAAAGATATATTGACCAATGGAATAGAACAGAGTCCCAAAACAGAAACACACAGAGATGCCAGAAATGGCAATGAAAATCACTGAAATAGACTCCTGAATAAATTAAACCAGAAGGACTGGTTATTCAAACAGAAACAAAATTAGATGCTTACCTTATCACATACATACAAAGTAATTTCAAATGGATCAAAACCTTGTATGTGAAGAACAAAACTTGAAAACTTGCAGATAATTATAGAAGAATATTTTTATGGCATCAGGTTTGAAAAAAAAATCTTTTCAAAAGAAAGCACTAAACAAAAGATATCAATAAATTTGACAAATTAAAATAAAGAACTTCTGTTCATCAAAAGATACCAAAAGAGGAATGGAAAGAAGGCACAAAATGAATTATAAAACAAGCATAGGGCTAGGCACGGTGGCTCATGCCTCTAATCCCAACACTTTGGGAGGTCAAGGTGGGCGGATCATGACATCAGGAGTTCAATACCAGCCTGGCCAAGTGAAACCCTATCTCTACTAAAAATTCAAAAATTAGCCAGGTGTGGTAAAATGTGCCTGTAGCCCTAGCTACTCAGGAGGCTGAGGCAGGAGAATCACCAGAATCTGAGAGGCAGACATTGCAGTGTAGCTGAGACTATGCCATTGCAGTCCAGCCTGGGTGACAGAGTGAGGCTCCATCTCAAAAAAAACACACACACACACACAAAGCATAGACAGAACTCTAAGAAAAAAATATCAATATCCCCTCACCACCAAAAAAAGCATTTCATAGAAGAAAAAACTAATGAAACCACAACAATGAAGGAAAGTATGCCCAATCTTATTTGTAGTACTGTGAGCTCTTCCTTTTTTATGTATTAAACATTGGAGGAGTAATGTCGTAAAGAAGACAAATTATGAGATAATGCAGAAGGAACTAATATTAAAATTAATATTCAGCCAAGACCAAGACCTAAGCCTATGTTCACCATCAGAGATTAGATTTCTCAGATGTAAGAAACTTGGGAATGTTATCCAAAAAGTAATTTCATGATAATTTTATCATTAAAACCAGCGGTAAAATTTTTAAAAGTTGACATAATAGAGGAAGAACCATTTCTCAGTACTGTCAGCTGCTAGACTGCTCCTGTGTTCATACTACAGCTTATCTGTGATACTTAATAGACACACTCTTTCAACTAAGGTTGGTAGAGAAACATGATATTTTAGGAATTCCTCAGTTTTCTTTAACACTTTCCTCCTTTATTCTTTATATTCTTTGTTGTGTCTAGATCAAAGATGATTTATCACAGATGTTGTTATACATGATTTGGGTTGTTTTCCTGCCTTGTGAAATTTTAACAAGGCAAACTTAATTTTGTTTTTTATTCATCCTTCAAGATGTGAAACATTCCCATAGAAAACTTTTTCCTGTAAGATTCATGGCCTAAATAGAAATAAGTAACTACAAAATACTGGTGTAATTTTAAAGGTTACTTTCCTTGATAATTTAATGTTAGTACAACAAACATTTCCAAAGATTGTAATCTTATTGATAAGATTTCTATTACTCTTTCTTGTATTATTTCAATTTTAGAAATATTTATTGGCTCTAATAAGATATAATATTCTTATTAAGGTTATCTAGCTAATATATTCTCTCTGAACATTAACTTTAAATCTATTTATTTATACATTTATTATTTGAAATGACCTGGTTATTTTTGGATATAAAGTTAAGTTTTCATAATCATCATTAATTTTTGCTGCGTTTGACTCTTGCAATAATATTTACATTTATACTTCAACAAATCTATAGAATCAATGTTTAAGTCATATGGTGATATTCTTCATTCAAAAGTACAGATAGAATACATGTCCATATTTGAAAGTGACTATTCAGCTAGTAACAATAAATCTGAATTATATGTCGTGTTTATGCTATTGGTAGCATAATGCTGATTCAATGTACCAGTATTCTATACATTCACATCAGTGATCCTGCAAACATTTAGAGCTGACATTTGAAGTAGGCAAGCTACTCAGCTTTCCAAAAACTGTAGCCTGAGACAAAGACAAAAATTTTGGTCAAATACTGAGGCTAACACCAAACAATGGTGTATCCCTAGGAAGAAATATAGACCAAATATCTCCTAGACAGAACTTTATGCCATATTCAAATAAATACATACACAAATTCTTTATGTTCAAACTTTTAATTTGCATGCCTAAAAAAGAAACAGAAATGAAATATAAGGGCCCTCAATGAATCATGCCATGAATGTTCTTGCTCTTGTTGATAATGATGATTTATTCTCATCTTATAACCCACTGCCACTTACAACACTTCATAGGAGCCCCTCAGGCAACCATCACTCACAGCCAAATCTCATTCCCCATTTATCCCCCTTTGTAATAGCACTCTTTCAGAATGGACTTGGACAAAGTGGGCTTCATGCTGAATTCTGAATAAGAGAATAAAAACAAAGTTATTTGAGCCATAAAAGGTATTGCTATAAATAAATAAATTATATGAATAATCTGGATGAAATCAAAATGGTAAAAATAGAAATACGAAAAGACAAAAATTGTTTATAATACTTTAGCTCAATGTGTACACTATTCTAAAGCAAAGAAATTTCGACTTGTGATAATTTTACTGACTCAGAGAATACATCATTTATATAAAAAAATGAATAATTTGCCTTGAACCTTCAGATCTTACCTGTTTTCAAGTTGCCCAACCCTCACAGAATGGCAAGAATAATGGTTCTCAGCTTTTTAATTTCATGGGCCTTGAGAGTCTAAAGAATTACTGATAACCTATACTAGTCCATTTTCACACTGCTATGAAGAACTGCCTGTGACTGGGTAACTTTAAAGGAAAGAGGTACTTGATTCACAATTTCATATGGCTGAGGAGGCCTCAGGAAACTTAAAATCATGGTAGAAGGTGAAGGAGAAGCAAGTACCTTCTTCACGAGGCAGCTGGAAAGAGAAAGAATGCAGGGGATTTCTCCCCATGTTATCCCTTCAAATAAAAATTTAAAAGCTATCTTTTGATGAGTAGAAGTTCTTAAAAAAAAAAAAAAAAAAGAATGCAGGGGAAACTGCCACTTTTAAACCATCAGATCTCGTAAGAACTCCCTTACTATCACGAAAACAGCATGGGGGAAACTGCCCCCATGACACAATCACCTCCAATCAGGTTCCTCCCTTTACGGTTGGGGATTACAATTCAAGATGAGATTTGGGTGGGGACACAGAGCCAAACCATATCAGGACCCTAAAGAGCTTTTGTTTGTGTGGGTTATATGTATTGATACCTACCACGTTAGATATTGAAACAGAAAATGTTAAATATTTACTTGTTTTATAATAACATAAGCCTATCATATGTTAACATAAATGGCGTATTTTTATGAATAATAACTATATTTCTTAAATGAAAAATACAATGAGAATTATTTTACATGTTTGCAAGTCTGTAATGTCTAGCTTAACAGAAGACAGCTGAACTCCGATATCTGCTTCAGTATTTAATCTGTGGCAATATCTTGTTTTGAAGAAAATGCAGTCTCACATAGTTGTGCGTTGGAAAAGAGGAAAACAGGATTTTCAGAAAATTGATAATATTCTGTGATACTACACCAAAATTTCACAAATGATTATTTTTTAAAAGTTGGTTGAATGTGAACACACTGATAAACTTTTCCTGTTTTGTTGCACTAAAACCATAGGTTTACCTTCCATGTAAACCCATGCATGATTTTTTTAAGTGTGCATTAAAATATTGGTTCACAAAGTTAAGCCCATCTTCCAAATGTTGACATATTTCTGCAAATGCAAAAGAGTGGAAATCATAACAAACAGTCTCTCAGACCACAGTGCAATCAAGTTAGAACTCAGAATTCAAAAACTAACCCAGAACCGCACAGCTTCATGGAAACTGAACAACTTGCTCTTGAATGTTGACTGGATAAACAATGAAATGAAGGCAGAAATAAAGATGTTCTTCGAATCCAACGAGAATGAAGACACAACATACCAGAATCTCTGGGACACATTTAAAGCAGTCTCTAGAGGAAAATATATAGCAATAAGTGCCCACATGAGAAGCATGGAGAGATCTAAAATTGACACCCTGTCGTCAAAATTGAAAGAGCTGGAGGAGCAAGATCAAAAAAACTCAAAACCTAGCAGAAGACGAGAAATAGCTAAGATCAGAGCAGAACTGAAGAAGATAGAGACACAAAAAAACCTTCAAAAAATCAATAAATCCAGGAGCTGGTTTTTCGAAAAGATCAACAAAATAGACCACTAGCCAGATTAATAAAAAAGAAAAGAGAGAATAACCAAATTGATGCAATAAAAAATGATAAAGGGGATATCACCACAGACTCCACAGAAATTCAAACCATCATCAGAGATTATTACAAACAACTCTATGCACACAAACTAGTAAACCTGGAAGAAATGGATAAATTCCTGGACATTTGCCTCCTCCCAAGCCCAAACCAAGAAGAAGCCGAAACCCTGAACAGACCCATAACAAGGTCTGAAGTTGAGGCAGCAATTAAGAGTCTACCACCCCAAAAAAGTGCATGCAATACTTTTTCAAAATCACATGTATTAATATTACTACCAACTTCATCAGAAAATATTGAGTATTAGGAAGTTGTCAAGCATTTGATAACAGGCACAAGTTTACTAAAATTCTAATTGTTATGTAAAAACTTAAATTTTTATCACTGGCAACAAGTGCTATCAACTGATTTTCTTGAAGGGTCAATGTCATTTTGTTAATTTGGCAGAAAATGGCTGCCAGATACTAGCCATATTTCAAGTAAAAATGGTGTCCTTTGGGGGAAAAATGGCTAGTTCAGCCCACAGTTCATTCTCACAGGTGACTTTCCTCAAGTCAACCCTTGTAATTTGATATGCAGAAGTGCTTTATGCATACTTCCCATTTTGTCACACAGCATATTTTCTAAAGTAGACTTGGGATTAATACTAAATGAAATTAAGATATTTTTGCTGTTTCATTAGATATTCTTAACTGAGACTTACTTTTTAAAAAATGTGATTGCATGGCAGTGAAAAAGTCAGTGGCTATGAATACAGTTTGCTGCCACTGTTTGATTTGTACCAGTCTGCAAAAAGTTTTACCTACTATTATTTTTGCATCATTTATGCAGATGTCAACAGCTAAAAAAGAAAATGATGTCTTAGTACCATTATGAAATAATTTGATATCTTCAATTGCCTGAAATTATCTTGGAGATGCCCAGGGTTCTGTAGGGCACATTTTGAAAGTCTTTAGACTAGATAATCTTAATTAATACTGTCATTTTTGTTGTGACTTCCTGATCCTTTCCAAAATAAAACAGAATATTTTGCTGTCTGTTTTGAAAACCACTGAAGCAAAGGCTATGAACGTGTGTTGTTTTGTTTTTAATCTTATATAAATATATATGCTATAGATATACCTGCAGTAATATGAAATTACATACATATGTAGTTTCTCATTACAACGTTTTAGTAGAAGCCAAAAATTATAAACAATTCAGCTATCCATTGATGGATAATTTGTTAAATATATTAGATTACATTATACAGTGGAATACTATGCAGCAGCAAAAAAAACAAGAAGGAGGAGGAGGAGGAAGAGGAAGAAGAATAAGGAGAAGGAGAAGGAGGAAAAAGAGGAGGAGGAGGAATAAAAAGAAGAGAATGAGGTAGAGGAGAGAGGGATGAGGGTGCTTTTACAGACTTGTTTAGAAATATCACTAGGATATTCTTTAAAAAGGCAAGGTGCAGAATAACATACACAGTATGTGCTATGTTTTGAATGCTTGTGTCCCCTCCAAAATTCATGTTGAAACTTAATCACCAGTGTGATAGTATTAAGAGGTAAAGATTTTGGAGGTGATTGAGTCATGAAGGCTCAATCCCACCCCTTCTGGGTGAGAATAATGTCTTTAAAATGGGACTTAACATAAGTTCTAAAAACATATCATTTCCACTTTCTCAAATTAATGGAGAATAATTTAGGTAATGTTTCATATAAGCATTTTGAGCAAGTTCAAGAAAGTTTATAAATCTTTGAGCCCCAAAGTAAATTTTCTCTACATGTGTTCTACTGAAGCATACCATCAACGACAAGCACTCAGTAATTATTTTTAAAGGGTAAATTCTAACTTATTTTCAAACTACCAAATGCATTTTTTAATTTGACCACAGTCAATTTACTTTTTTCCCTGAAGCCAATTTTACTACTTAATATCTAGTTAGTGAATGAAAAGTTACACTATATTCCATTCACATATACTTTAGTGCTGAAATGTAAACAACAATAGCTGGTTTTCATAGACTTTCCTAGAATGGTTTTTATTAATAGTGTCACCTTTACTGCTTAAACTCATTTGGATTCCCTTCCAATACATGTCCATACATAAAGATGAAAAGTGTAAGACTATTTTATTAGAAATATTGATTTTTGAATTTAAAACTGTTGTGAATAAATTGCTTGTTTAAGAAAAGCCAGAGGGGAAACAGCAAACTCTATGTACTAAGCACTGTCAGGGCATGCCATTATCCTTATATTTTCTATGAGGAGATATTGTGCAATCAAGTGTAATTCATGTTTCTGAACCTCGACTGCAAAGAATAAAGAAACCTGTGGCACAATATTATCATAGATGATGTCTATCAGCAACTTAAATTCATGGTGCATGCATAATACCAGCACATTCATTATTCTCCCTCCTCATCCAATAAATATACTGGCAAATAAATATTTTATCAGAATAAGATAACAAAACACTTTCAGAAAATGTCTGCAACATATTCTGAAGAAAACAAAAGAGAGTTTAATTAGGTCCAATAAGCAATGAACGATTCAGCCAGTTCAGCAATGATTCAGCAAACACTGCTCCAGCCTCAAAAGGCCCATGAGTCATGAGCAGGAAGAATTCTTCCAAATGTTCAAAGGAATTCTAATCAGGGAGTGATCTTAGTTCTTCCTAGTACATCCATCAAGAAAAACATAGGCTCTTGTCTCCCAGAGACTTCCTGGGACTCTACACAGGGGTGGCAATATGATTCTGAAAAAGCACAGCACAGCCTCCTTTAGAAAAGAAAACAAGTCATGCTGCACAGGATTTTAAGTGTAAAATGGTATTCTTATGCTAGTGAATGCCATTAATCTGGAAGTTCTCAGCAACTCTTAAGCAAATATATCAAGGCCCTTGTTCAGTATTTCACATAAGTGCATATTACAACAGAAGCCATTATCTCAAAGCAATTTCCTTTTTTCATTTTAAGCATGTAAAAATGTCTATTGCATCACATCTCCATTTAAAAAAAATAAGAGTATTGCAAAAATAATTTCACTGTTTAAATCTATGGAAACTTGTGGAGCTTCTACACACTCCTATAGGGCAAGGATTAGGGATGTAAGGTCGTTTATTCCTATGTACTGCATGACCACTGCTGACTATGCTTTTAAAGTTTTTCTGTCTTCTCTTTGCATTTTCTGTCTTTTGTCTGCTATTTGCCATTACTTCAACTGACAAATAAGTGCTGCCTATTTTTCAAACACTGAGCGAGGACTAGATGGCACTTAACAGAGCCAAAAGCCAGTGCTCTGGGGTAGGTCTTTGGTGCTGAGAAACCTGTACCAATTACTTCCAGGTTTAAGACAAAATATGTTATAGTTCATGTATTAGGGTTCTCTAGAGGGACAGGACTAATAGGATAGATGCATATAGGAAGGGGAGTTTATTAGGAAGTATTGACTCACACAATCACCATATGAAGTCCCACAATAGGCTGTCTGCAAGCTGAGGAGCAAGGAGAGCCAGTCCGTGTCCCAAAATCTCAAAAGCAGGGAAGCTGCCATGCTGCCTTCAGTCTGTGGCCTGAGGCCCGAGAGCCTCTGGCAAACCACTGGTTAGGTCCAAGAGTCCAAAAGCTGAAGAACTTGATGTCTGATGTTCAAGGGCAAGAAGCATCCAGATGGGGGAAAGATAGAGGCCAGAAGAGGCAGTAAGTCTTCTCTATCCATTGCTGCTTTATTCTAGCCATGCTGGCAGCTGATTGGATGGTGCTCACCCAGCTTGAGGGCCAGTCTGCCTTCCCCAGCCCACTGACTCAAATGTTAATCTCCTTTGGCAACACCCTCACAGACACACCCAGGAACAATACTTTGCATCATTCAATCCAATCAAGTTGACACTCAGCATTAACCATCACAGTTCAAATCTGACTTCTGGGAAAGTGGCCTGTTCATTTAATACAATTCCAGCCTTTTATGGTAACTCTTCCAACATTCTAATCGGCATCTTGTCACAAAAGGCAACACTATGTTCAAACAAAAATTCTAATCTTCTCAAGATTGTCCTCATTTTCACAAATAAACCATTTTTCCAAAGTGTGCTCCACAGAACACAGGCTAATCATAGGTAATAAACAGTACTACCCTTAGAACCTGATATCTGGGGCCCCACTCTGAGTCCTTCCCACCACTTGTGGTGCTCTGGCTTCCTCAGGGCTCGACCCTCAGCAGAAGCTTAGAGGGGTCAAAGAGGTGTATCCACCTGGAACGCATCTCATGCCTCCACAGGTCCTAGACCTAAAGGATGTGAGGGGAGGGGTGCCCAGGAGGTTAGACCCTGGATGCAGGGGTGGTGATATCTCCAAACATCCATGCAAAACTTCTCCTGGGGTGGGAAGGTAAGTGAGAAAGGAGCCCACAAGCAGGGAGCCAGAAGCAACTGCACTCTGTCAGGGCACAAAAGTCCAAAGAATCCAAATTCTACATGAAAGCTTGGCCTTCCAGATCATTTTGCAGATAAATCACTCACGGGAAGAGCATGGAACACATTTTAACAATCAGTTAGTTTAATGTATAACTTTTAAATATTTATGGTGCGATGTGATATTTATGATTATATTTAATATGATATGGGTGCTCATTTGTACTAACGTTCCAGCATGGCAAATGACTGACTGACTGTAAGCTCTACAAATTCTGGACAGCAAAGAAATTTTTTATCTTGTTCGCTGCTCTCTTTCCAGGACTGAACATATAGCTGATGAAATGTTAAGTGAAAAAGGTGTTCCATGGTTTAAAAAATTGTTTTGGAAATGCTGCCTTTTGCAGCCCCCTTTGGAGCACTGATAATGCAAATTCATACTTTAACAGCTTTGAGTATCCTACCAGTTTAACCCAGGCACCCCCTTCCTCTGCTTTTTTCCCAGAGACCATCTCACATTTACTCTGTGGTAAAAGACTTGTATTAATAGTATTGCTCAAATCAATGGCATATAGCAACAAAACCACTTTGGTGCATCTCAGGAAACCTGGAGTAGAGCCTGGCTTGGTGGCTCACACCTGAAATCCCAGCACTTTGGGAGGACTAGGTGGGCAGATCACAAGGTCAGGAGTTCAAGATCAGCCTGGCCAACATGGTGAAACCCTGTCTCTACTAAAAATACAAAAAATTAGCCGGGTGTGGTGATGTGCACCTGTAGTCCCAGCTACTCAGGAGGCTGAGGCAGGAGAATCGCTTGAAACCAGAAGATGGAGGTTGCAGTGAGCAGAGATCATGCCATTGAACTATAGCCTGGGCAACAGAGCAAGAATTCATCTCAAAAAGAAAAAAAAAAACCTGGAGTAACATATCCTCCAATATAGTTCCAGATACAATCCAAACATTACAAAAAGCTAGTAAATTTATGGGATGCTCTAGAAGGAAATAAATATAAGATTTTCTTTTTGTGAGCAAACTAAATAATAGCAGAAATTGAACTTTTCCTGGAGTTTTTCTACCTAGAAATAAATGGTTTAGAGCATATTGAAAAGATAGAAAAGGAGTTACAAATCTATTATATTAAATTTAAGGTGAGGAATAAATGTCTAGTAAACCTTTAATACTCATTCAACACTGCATACATCGATTTAAAATATATTTATTTCTGGTGAAAGTTGTCACTAATCTTGGTTCAAGCAACCTATAACCAACTTCCCACTTCGAGTTCCAGCATGGCTATCCACTGTAATTAATACCGATGCTGATTATGATTAACACTTGGTGTCAGTGCAAGGTCAAGTGGGGAATTTATACTATAGATTTTTAATTTAAACTGAAACTATAGAAAAAAGTGTGAATGCAAATTAGGACTCTTTCAAAGACAAGCCATAGAAATTTTATTTAACACAAACACATGAAAGAATTTATTGGCACAAGGAACTGAAAAACTATAGATGCTATTGACCTCAGGAATAACTGGATAGAGAACTCAACTCTCCGCTCTCTCCTTGTTCTTCTACTTCTTTCCCCCATTCTCTTCTTCCCTTTTCTTGTTCCCCTTCTTCTCTCTCTTTTCCTCTTCTTTTTCCCCCCAATCCCAACCCACAGTGTCTCCTCCCAACTCCTCTTTACATTGCCCTCCTTCTCTTCAGTTGTAAAATTTCCTCCCTAACTCAGGCAGACAGCACTAAGTAACATCATCGGAGCTTAGGAACCCCAGCGAACAGAACATCTCAAGCTTCAAAAGATAAAATCTCAAAGAAAGAAGTCTGGTTGGCCTAGTTTGGGTCATATGTTCCCATTATACCAATTGTTAAGATCTAGGAAATCATGCTGCTCCCTGACAGCACCCTGAGATCCCAAAATCCTATCACTGGGATAAGATAAATCAAAACAGGACAGGTACTCTTACCAGAAGAAGAAGTAAAAGGGAGGTTTGACATACAGAGCTTCAGATTTCCTATGCAGAGTGTAAACGGTTACATTTTTGGAAAGTAATTTGACAACATATAACAAGACCCTATAAATCCATTACCATGATCTATGCTAAGAAAAGTGTCCAAACTCAGAAGTCATATTTATCAAGAAGTAATATAACATCATTTCCAATACCAAAACTTGTCATTAACCTAAGGGTCCAATAAGAGAAAAACAACTGGGCAAGCACCTGTTGTCCCAGCTACTAGGAAGGCTGAAGCATGAGAATCATTTCAGTCCAGGAGTTCAAGCCCAGGAAACATAGCAAGAGCCCTTCAAAACACCAACAAAAATAGGTAAATTATAGTATAACCTCACAATAGAATATGATGTTGCCATGATAAAGAAAACTGCCTGCTACCTGGAGACCGTCTATTACCAGGAATCCTAACCTAAGATGAAAAAGGCAAACTACAAACTTATGTATATATATAAACCTGGAAAAATAAGTAGATAGAAAAGATACAAGAAGAGATCAGGCATGGTGGCTCACTCCTGTAATTCCAGCACTTTGAGAAGCTGAGGCAGGCAGATCACATAAGGCCAAGAGTTCAAGGCCAGCTTGGCCAAAATGGCACAACTCCATCCCTTAAAAAAAAATACAAAAATTAGCCAGGCATGGTGGCACACACCTGTAATCCCAGCTACTCTGGAGGCTGAGGCAAGAGAATCACTTGAACCCAGGAGGCGGAGGTTGCAGTGAGCCAGTATTATGCCAAGTATTCCAGCCTGGGTGACAGAGCAAGACCTAGTCTTTCTGTCTCAAAAAAAAGATACAAGAAGAAACAACTCCAAAATGTTAACAGACTGTGGGTACTAAGGCAATACGTGATCATCTACCTTTCACAAATATTATTCCATCATTTCTATATTTTCTATAACAAATGCATAATTTTAATGGCAAAAAAAATTAACTTCAAGATTTAAAAACTATAAGACTGAAGCACTTAAGTATCAGATGAGTGTTCTTAGAATTTCTCATCTTCCCAAGTTTACCAGCTGTTTCCCAAAATCAGTTATTTATTTCAAAATATTATTGTAAATTGTATAGATCCAATGGTCTTTGACAACACTAGAGAAGTGAACAAACAAACAAAAATGTACAGAATGGAGTACAAGATAGTCAATCATAAGAGAAGGGAGCATTTGCTTCTCTAATCTAAAACCTACGGTATTCAGGGACAAACACCATGAGGCACCATGCACAGCTATTTCTGTTAGGATACATTTAAACTGTGTAGAATGGAACAGAAACAACTAGACCTTTGTATGACTAAGACAAGGTCTAGAAACCATCTCCCCACCCCTACCCCACCCTTCGGACCTTCAGATCTCTTGACCCCAAGCCCTGATGCATGCAGACCTCACCCACCCTACTCCTAATCCACACTTGTCCCTCTTCGTTCCCAACCTCCACACAACCCCCCTGCATTGTGATTCACATCACTTTCCAGGTTTCTACTCTGGAGGATGAGGAAGGTCATTAAGAATTATCTTCTTGTCAAGAGGTCAATAAGGCAAGATGGGGCAATAGGGAAGTAACAGCTTCAGGGACAGAGACACACTCAACAGCTGCCCCATCCACATTATACTACACAGGCAGAACAGACTATTTCCTCGCCATGGTTCCTGAGAGCTCAGCTTCACAGTCAGCAAAATGAAAAACTGCTTTGAAACCAAGTCAGACAGAGGTACTGATATAGCGCTTAATGTTTGTAACAATCTATTTTGCTTTTATGTTATCCTAATTTCTTGTGAGGTCTGAAGAAAAGACACTAATAAAGGTTCAATCTACCTAAAGTCCATCCAGTACCAACTATGTTCCTAATTTGTTGTGTGACCAAAGGTAAGTCATATCATCTTTTTGTTCCTATAATATGAGAAGTCTGGACTAAGTTCATCTTTCAAGCTTCTTTTAACTATAACATTTGACTGCTCTATGGAAGTCTTTTTACAAAGTCATAGCTACCATACTGCAGAATATAGGGCACAATAAATCCAGCATCTTTTGTTATCACTCACTAACTCTCTTTTTCTAGGGTTCTTTTCACAGAATGAATTTGAAACTTCTCAGCTTACCCATGTGCTTACTACATATACTTAGTAACATATAAATTCAAAATGTTACCATTAAAAACAAAAATAATTGCTTTTAATTTATATTTTCACAGAAACATTTTAGCTATTAAAATTTAGCTATATAATGAAAATTTAAATATCCACTGTAATGTAATATGGATTTTAGATAAAATCTATGCTAAGGGCCGCGCGCGGTGGCTCACACCTATAATCCCAGCACTTTGGGAGGCCGAGGCGGGTGGATCACGAGGTCAAGAGATCGAGACCATCCTGGTCAACATGGTGAAACCCCGTCTCTACTAA
>NW_016107319.1:11760198-11775463 GCF_001604975.1 Cebus imitator | reverse complement strand
GAAAGGAGAAAGAAGAGAGGGAGGAAAGAGTTGCTTACTTTTGACAATATGGAGGCAGACTTTCTAAAAACCACCAAAGCTGTTAAAATCCTGTCATTTGTATTCAAAAAATGTAACTTGGGAAGTCAACTTTTATCAATTTTTATATCATGCTTCATATCTACCAAATCCCCCAGACTATAAATAAAGATCAAATGATCTTTATTACACACACATGCGCCTCAGCCTCTCCACAGAATACAGATGTCACCCGCAGCTGACTTAGCTGCCGACCACATCCCTGACTCCTCTGCCTCCACTACCTACACTGGTCTGCCTTATTGAAGGTTCTGAGACTCAAATGACCCATACTGCTCTGTAGATCATGATTCATATTGCAATAAACAATAGGCTACTTCCTTCCTTTCCTTCAGTGGATAAAATATTGCTTCTATATTGGATTAACCAACTTCATACATTCTCCTTCAGGACTTCTTATTATGTGATGGCAATATGCATTCTTATTATTTTTTTTTAAAGTTGACATCAGTAACAGGGCCACTTTGGTGTATGACCACTAGAAACTGTGATCTATAAGAATTAGGAAATTTAAGCGAGGGGCAGTACAGAGTACGGTACATACTCAGACCAAGGAACTCACAAAGGTAATAGTCGACAACTGTAAACTGAACGTGTCTGGATGTATCCATGTACACCTGTGTCAGCTGAACGTGTTTGAACATCTTACTACTTCAATAAACATCATCTGTGCCTTCCAGGCCCAGAAAGGTGGCTATTCCAGTTGAAGTAGACTTCCCAGTGCCTTGAGGTGCCTCAGAGCCCTCTATCTGTATAAATTCTTCCAGGCCCCTGGGTCTGCTGAGTGTCTCTGTGAAGCCTTGCTATATATGTCTATATTGCCATCCTTAATGCTTAGCATACTATTTAATGCTTTGTCAACATGTGGCTGGGTTTGAGTATTTGAAATACAACTGAAGAGTGACTCTCTATACAACCCTACAACAGGAAAAGGGTGAATTAATTAAAAGCTTAACTAATTCTCCTCACTCGACTTCCATACTGCCTTTTCTTGTGGCCTGGCTCCTAGCCAAGTCCTGCAGGGCAGCCGACTGCCAAAGACAGATCCCCAGGTACTGGGAAATGTAGGGCAACTTCAGAAGCCAGATTCTTATATAGTAAAAGCAAAGCAGAAATAGATAGAGTTTTAAGTAGATAACTCGAGCTTATTAACATGCTATCATTTTCTTAACTTTACCAGCTCTCTGAGATTATCATGCAAAATGTTCACTGTTCACATCTACAATTGTTGAAGCATGCAGTAGCAGTTTCTCATCCAAATACATTTTCCCAAAATATTGAACTGACACATTTTGCAAATAATAAAAGTGAAACATCGTTGAAGTGGTAGGACAGAAAATACAATCATATAGTCCCACAAAGAAAGTAAAGGAGAAACTTTTCCCCAGTTTCCAACCTACTGAATTCCTCAAAAATGTATTGATTCTAGAAATAAAGCCATACTATCTTTGTGAAATAAGGAAAGACATTTTTTTTTTTGCTCTTCTACTTCTAATATTCTGCTTTCTAGAAGCCAAAAGAAATTATTCTCATTAAAGGAATTATGAATGGAAGCGTTTTTTCATTTGGCTAAGAATGCTTACAATGAATGTGCATAAAGCTGAAATTCATGAGCAAGGGTATCAAAAAATATTCTACTTGAAATAGCTAACTCATACAGAAAAATTTGCAAGTTTCAAAGGCAAAACAATCTTTTATTGAACCATATTTACAGTTATTTCATGATCTTAATAAATAACTATAGTTTTACATAAGCTAAAATTGGCTTTGAAGAAAATAAATTCTTCATTCTGCCTGTGTCAATTCAGGGTATGTGCTTCAGGGTTGAAGGTAATAGTGGGTCTATCATTGTTTGATGAAATATAAATTGGTGCGGCGCCTTCTCTGCTGCCATAACACTCTGGACTTAATCCCACAAGCACTCATCATTTGCTTATCAATTTCTTCCGGTGTCCTTCTCCCCAAAGGACTATAAGCTTTTCAAAGGTAGGACATATCTTTTATTTCCAGCATCTTTCAAAATATCTGAAATTTATTAAAGGTTGGTTAACTTAATGATTAAAATCTTCAATTTACTAATTAACATAATTCCAGGAATCACGGTGGAAGAAAAAGAGCATTATATAATGGTCTCACATGTCATACAGGTCTCACATGTCACTTGAACAGTGAATATAGTAGCAGAATTCTATACATTTTAATTACTTACAGAACACACCTTCAAACTCAGTTTCAGATACATAGAGTCCAAAAAGTATAAAGGAAACTATAGAAAAATCCTGTTTATTTCATGTCCGTGTCCCTGTTTATTGTATATTTTGAACGACCTTCATACTCTGCATTCTGAACTCCTGCCTGGCTGGAAATAACATCAAGATGAGTTTGTGTCCTTTGCAGGGACATGGATGAACCTGGAAACCATCATTCTCAGCAAACTTACAGAAGAGCAGAAGATCAAACACTGCAAGTTCTCACTCACAGGCGAGTGTTGAACAATGAGAACACATGGACACAGGGAGGGGAGCACTACACACTGGGGTCAGTTGGGGGGAAATAGGAGAGGGATGGTGGGGGATGGGGAGTTGGGAAGAGAGAGCAAGGGGAGAGATGCCAGATGTAGGTGATGGGGAGGAAGGCAGCAAATCACACTGCCACGTGTGTACCTATGCAACAATCTTGCATGTTCTTCACATGTACCCCAAAACCTAAAATGCAATAAAATAAATAAATGGAAAAAAAAAAGAATTGGTTTCTCATTTCCAGATTATCAATCTACTAGATCCCAGATCTTTGACTTGTTTCTGATAACTGGTTCTGCTGGAAACTTGTGTGCCTCCCTAACCAGTTCTATTTGGCTGCTATTAAATCTTAGCATACTTCTACAACCACTACTTATGTCCTTAGCATTGTATATCTAAAGCTGAAACAGTAACTTATTTCATACTTCTCTGTAAACATTGTAGCTACTTAGGATGGCATAGAATGTGAATTTTTAAAATTTTCCTCAGTAACTATATGATAATCTTAAAACTAAAGCACCAATAAAATTCTACATTTTTTAGTTATTAATGGAAAAACCTGATCATCAAAACAGAAATGATGTTCTCAGCATATTGGGTTATCCCTTTTTAAAGAGATAAATATGTGCCTTTTTGAGATTATCTTTAAAATAACATAGAAACTGCATCAAATATTGTATATGTCAGTATTATTAACAAGTAATCTTCTGAAGTAATATATAATGATTATTATTTTCTGAATTTCATAAATGAAGTAACTGAGAGAAACAAGATTATTCTCCCAGGTTCTCAAAAAACCAGAAAATATAAGATTAACATACCAGATTCTTTTTTTTGTCATGAGTTCTACCCACCTCCTTCCAAGAGATTGGAAGTTTCATATCATAAATGGATAGAAAGACAACTAACATTTACTGAGTACCTAAAATGTCCTAAATACTGTGATGTAATTAAAACAATGTGTAATGTAGTATTGTTATCATTTCGCAGACAAGAATAATAAGATACAGACAGGTTTCTTTTCCAAAATCACATAGCTAAGAAGTATTAAAATGCTAATTTGTTCAGAATTTGAACCCAGGTCTATGCAACTCCAAAGCCAGCACATGTCATTTCCTCCCTAGTATGCTCACATAGGTATAATAAACCCAGAAAGCCCCTAATCAAAAGAAAATTAAAAACAAACAATAAAAAGCAAGTGATAGAAGGCCAAAGAAATAAAGATAAATATTCCAAAAAATGTATGTTAGAAAGACCTACTGGATTTTAACCCAAATCTCAGGTCTGCACTATATGTCAGCCAAGAGAAGGAAATTCACAGGGTTGCAGCTGTCATTTAACTAACAAAAAAAGATTCTCATTCTATCAAGAAGGAAACAATTTACAAGTTCTAAAAAGGATTTCTAGTGTAAGTTACAAACTGAATCTTATATAATAGAATCCCTTTTCTCCATAACAGTTTTTTAAAAATTGCAAAAATATCATCCACATACCTGTTTCATGTACAGGAGCCCATTCCTACGGTCAGGTACAAGTGAACCAAAATAATATGCTGTCAGGATAATAGCAGTAAAAGGACAAGACAATGTCACACATGCAAAGTTTTAATTTCCTCAAATAATCATTAGTTCTTAGCCTTTGCTTCTCATCTTATGTTCATTAGCAAAACACCTTCCTGCCAGCAAGGAAGAAAAGGCCTGCTGCTTCTGCCAGAACAATGACTGGTCATTCTTTATGTCATTCCGCCCATCAGCTAGTCAATCAGCTGGTCAACAAATATTTATTGAGCGTCGACCATGTGCCAAATATTATGCTAGGTACAAGTGAGCTCAACAGACCTGGTCTATACTAATGAAGTCTATTATCTGATGGAGGAAACAAATCACCCACCACATAAATATTTATAGTCAAACTTCACTAAGTATCACCAAGGCATTACAAAGCACTATGAGAGCCAGTAACAAGGGGACAAGTGTGAGCATCTAGCAGAGGCAAACAACACATTAAGAAAAGTTGGAGGTGATAATCCTAAGCAAATTAGCACAGGAACAGAAAACCCAATACTGCATGTTCTCACTTATAAGTGGAAACTAAATATTGAGCACATATAAACATGAGCATGGGAATAACAGACACTGTGGACTACCAGCGGGTGGGCAGTGAGGGTTGAAAAACCAACGATTGGGTACTATGCTCATTACCTGGGTGACAGGATCCTTACTCCAAACCCCAGCATCACGTAACTTTCCCACATAACAACTCTGCATGTGTACCTTCTGTATTTAAAAGTTGAAAAAAAAAAAAAAAAAGAAAAGAAAAGCATCCCTACGTCAGACTTGCTTTTGTCAAGCACATAATTAGCCACCTACATTTGTCAACTACTATCCTGTGTATAGAGCCACCTCAGAGACCATAAAGTATACAAAGAAGCCTAAAATACACACCTTTGAAAAATACACACCTTCAAATTCAATTAGAAGGAAATAGACATGAGAAGTTAATAATAGAGGAAAGCACTAGAGGAGCATTAAATAAGTAGCACCAATAAGTGACGGTGGGGCAAAAGGACTGATAAACCACTAAGGGCTGGTGTGACTTGGAAAGAATTCTCAGGCAAGGTAGGGAGTGAGCTAGGCCCAGCCACAATGGTTCTCAACAATTTTGACTAAAACACACAGTAAAAAATATATTTTCTGCCTTGGCCCAATATAAATATACAAATATAAATACAACTGAAGTTTTATCAAACAAAACTCGCTCTCTTAGCAGGTGGTCCCCAATGATTGTATTCTACTCTGTTGTTAAAAACTTGTTCTTGAATGTTCTTGCTGCTCGTCATAACCCACTAAATCCATTACCCACTAATGATTGGTAACCTAAAGTTGGAGATTTCCATAAGAGAAAGGAGTTTTACACACAGAAAGGTCCTTCACAGAGATACAGGGAAAGTGGATGATTCTCACTTCCTACAAAGGAAGTCAAAGTCAACGTGACTTTTCACTCCTCCCCATCCTTCTCCTCCTACCTCTCCTCATTTCCAGACCCATGACTTAGCTATAAAGAATCCACACCCAGCATTGGGCCATACCACATATGCCATCATAATCTTCTCTGAGACATTGTTCCCACCCTTCCCCTGGACCACCAGCATCAGCCTCTGATTCCGAGACAAAACATATCAAGCTTTCTCATAGAAGTGTAAGTAAAGATTGCTATTAGACATATGACTAGATCAAAATTCCTCATCAGACCTACATTTCAGGTCCCGAGGCTACACACTGAGTTTGTAAATGTGTCCATTTTTTTTCTCCAAAATCAAATTAATAACTCAGAAACACAGGAGATTTATCTGTTATGTACCTCTAGAAGCATTAGTATTAGGCCCAATTCAGTTTTTAAGGCCAGTGCTTTTAAAATGGAGCAGATCTCCAGTTTCATAAAGACACACACACACACACACACACACACACACACACACACCCCACACCCAGGCCCAACATTACCAGCGGAGAGTGGAGATGCTTCCTAGGCTAGTTTGGTTAACTCTGGAGTTTTCTGTTTGTTTCAGGTGTGTGCACACACGTGTTCATTTGAAGAGTACTCAGGGCACTTAATGCTCTAAAGCTAAAGGCAATACACGGTCACTTCTGTCTAAACCACAGTCACTCCAAAGGGCAGCAATATCGCTAGAACTGACATTCGCCTTAAAATGAACCTGAACAGGACCCAATTTTAGGACCGGGGCTGCTCTAAGTAAGAGCATCTCTCTGATGACCGAATTCTGCAATTTGTCTGTTGGGTTTAGTGACCAAAGGACCTCTCATTATGAAATTTTAATCAAATCCGATTATTCTTTTGCTCTAATGTCAAAGATAATGGTTAAATAGCACTGGCCATTTTTAAACTTCCTTATAACCCATGTAAATTGAGAGGGAAATGAAACTCATCCACTTAGGAGTCACCTACTGGATTTGCCTTCCTATGTGACTAGTGATTGATAGGTTGGTTTGGAAAGGCAAATTGCTTCTGGTACATCTTTTTTGTCAAAAGGTATATGAAGAGTTTTATCTTAGGTCTCCAGTTACATGAGGTAGCTTGTGCGGACGGCTGGATTCCGCAGGGTGGCCCCGGAGGGGAATCCAAAGAACCCGACCGGGGTGGGATTCCGCTGGGTATTCGGGTCCTGGGGGCTCCGGGGCAGACCGCGCGGGCTTGAGACGCTTCCCCGGCTTTGGGCCGCGGCGCAGCGCCCGGCGGAGGCGCCAAGGACAGGCCTGGGCTACCTCGGCCAAACGGGCGGCGGAGGCAACGCCGGGGCATCCGCGCTCTGGCTCTGGAGAAGAGGCGAGAAAGGCCGGAAGGCAGCGGGGGTCGATGGGAAAGCGAAGCGGCTGCGGCTCCCGGCCCCTGCGCGCGCGGTTCCCTGCAGGCTGCAGCGGGGCGCCGGCCGCGCGCAGCAGGGGGCGCAGGCGGGGGTGGGGGTGGCGCCGGTGACCTGCGAGTCAGGCGGCCCGGGAGGGGCCCCGGGAGGGCCCAGGCGCCCGCCAAGCGGCAGATCCGTGGACCAGCCTGCGGCTCCCGGGGCTCGGGACGCCCCTGCGCGGCTGCCCGAGACTGCAGCATCGCCGCGCCGCCCAAACGCAATTTTGACCGGTGTGTCCCCGGTCGGCCGCCTAAGGCCAAGGCGAGGAGGGAGGAGAGACCGAGAGACAACGCGCGAATGGAGTGGGGGAGGGGACCCGGAGCGGCGGAGCGGTGTCATTTCCACCAACTGGGCTCCTTCCTGACCCAGCCGCTCATCTGTCACCGCTGTCTCATTCCTGTTATTTACATCTGTCTTTAGCATTCTAATTACTCGCTTTATTACTTTAGCCTGGAGGAATCCTGTAAAAAACAACGGAGATGAGGATCCTACCACACAATAAAACTGCCCAAAATCCCCACTGCACATTATACAGAGCACTTGAGAATATTTGTGCTGTTATATGACCTCAATATGTCCTTAAATTGATCTTATTATATCTTTCTTTCTCCCTTCTCTTTCTCCGTGTGTATGTACTGAACTCTTTTAAGATGTGGAACGCAAGAATAAGCTGTTCAACAAATGATGAAAATGAGATTCTTCTTTGAGGGGGCGGCAATAGGGCGAGGGCAGAGAAGATTTTGAGGCATTTGGACCAGCCTCGCACAAGTCCAGTTCCTAAACTCTTGGTTTCATTTTTACGTCTGTGTGATAAAGGAGAACCCTCTTCACGCCCGAGCTTCTAAGGCTTAGAGGAGGGAATAAAATGCCTAATGTCTTTCATTATCTTGCATTAATCTCTGAGTCCCCAGAAGGTCTCAGGAGGGGAAATGAATTTAGAGTAGGAATAGAAGTGGGGTTCAAAAATCATGGTGGCTTGAATGTTTTTCTTTTAAGGTAAGATTTAGAGATGGGTGCGGGGGGGGGGCATGCAAAATCGGACTAAACCCCCTACTAGCAGGATTCCTCTATACACTCAAAACTGGATTCAAGAGGAGGCAGATTGAACCTACCAGAAAATCCCGGACAGAAATGCAGCTTTCTAACTGTTATTTATTCCTGCTAGTGGAATTATTGTTGCACTCAGTTGCAATTTTCTGGCTGTGCTAATGGTTTTCTTTATTGTGTTACACTAACATAATCTCCTCCAGAAAGAAAATGACAAAATATATGGATTTTTAGATAAATAACTGAGGTAATTTATTGGCCTTTATGCTCTTCTGATGGGGCGGTTGATAGATAATGTAATAATATGTACATAATTAAGCGAGTTTACTGTACCTCAGTGAAAATAGGTTCAAAGGCAGTATCTCTATCTTTAGACCTATGGTTTTCTCAATGGATATTTACTTCCTCTACCCTGTGGAATGAATGGGGGAAACCTCAGGAAACAAACAACTGTGTGTAAAATAGAGGATGGTGGTGAAAAGAGGGGGGAAAAAAAAGAAAACTGGTGAGTCCTTTCATAAAGGACATTCGATTAGGGCCCATTTCCCACCCAAACTCTTCTCATAACCTTCAGTAAGCCACAGAAAGTATGAACTGAGAAGTAAAGAAGGACATTTTGTAGACAAATATAGATCTTCCCTGAGAAATGAATGACTTACACCCAGCTCAAGAAGGCCTTCAAAAACATGCTCTCAGGACTCAGAGACCTGCTCCCAAAGAAACATGAAGGCTTCTGGGAGAAGATCACTGATAGTGAACTTGGTGACCAAATGCCCCCTTGCCCTGGCTTCTGGAGGTTGCCCATTCAAGGCATGGTGTACTTGCTCTTCCAAACTCATCTAAATTACATCAATAACAGAGCGTACTCTTTAATGAGCTCTCAACTTTAAAGACTTGAAGGATATTAACAAGCCGCTTGACAAATGGTGCTTAGAAGCACATTAAAGACGCTGCTAATGGAGCGCATAATGACGGCTAATTTTCGATCAGATATAAATTAGAGCCCCAACAGTTATTTGCCTTAAGGACTTTATGTAAATGATTCTGTTCTGTATAAACTGAAAAGCGAGGAGAGCCCTGCCATTTTGGCAATCCTTGTGGATATGATTAATAGATCTGCAACAGAACTGGGCAGAGACAACTGATGGCATTTTCATCTAAAAGTCAGTGTGTTTAGGTAGTAAATATGATAACTTCTAGAGTTGATGTACACACTTCAAGCAAAAGAGTAAAAATGTCCTTGGCACCTCCCCCACATGGTTAAAGAAGTTCACAAAAAGAAAAAGAAAATGGAAAAGAGCACTCAGACTCCTCTCTCTCTGACCTGCATCTCCTACCTACCAAGATACCAGAACAGCCACAGCTGCCTCCTTCACTAGGACCCAAATCTGCTCCACAGGCTCCCTAACCATGCACCCCTGCATCACCCTCAAAGACACAGACAACTTTCAAGGATCTAAGCCTTATCACTTTTTAGAATCCTCTCGCTGTGAAATTGCTTGAGATCTCATAACTAGCTTTGCATACAATTCATATCCTGCAAGAGTGTACTAGGAAGGGGAAGAGAGTGGGAGAAGAAAGAAGAGGAGGAGGAGGGGGAGAACAGTGACGAGGGTGGTAGCGGTGAGGTCGGAAGAAGGATGGTGAAAGAACTTGAAGGAGTTCAAACACAAAGGTTGGAGGAAACGTAATACCTACCCAATTCAAAGTGGAAGAGACTTTGTAGCTTTTTAGTTTTTAAATTTTATTTATTTATTTTTGAACTGCTGTGCCATCCCACACTCCCTCATTATAAGAGTTAGGTGTCAAGTCATCAGAGTGTACAAAAGGTTTGGGGACTGATTCCTACAATTTATTTTCTTCCAACCTATTCCTGTCCTTGTGCCTAATGGGAAGCTGGGGAGAAGAGTTACTCTAACATGGTCTTACCTGTGTCCAGTTTCTGCTTTATCACATCTACTTGCCGTCAGCTGGGTGAAATATCATGTGAAACACTGGGATTGCTTGGAGCTGCATCTGGCTGCAGTTTCAGAGATAGCATCCTTTCCTGAACCAGGGAAAAGAGTTTGTATGAGTGAGTTTGCAAAACTTAAATAGACAGCCAACTCTAGCTTGTCAATTGCTTGTTTATTATTAATTACAAACAAACAAAAACTCAGTCTTGCTGCTTCAGGAAAGCCAAGCATTATTGCATCGCAAGATAGTTTTCCCTGCTTTTCACTTGCAAGATAAATACAGATTTGGAGGGATCATTTTAATAAGCGACTTAGGGGCAGCGTTAAAGTCGATACAGAAATCCTGCCCCAATAAGTGAGCTGTTTCTAACAGTGACACCAGCTTCTAAGATTTCCTCATCCAAGCTATTTGTGAGATGAGAGGAGAGAGAAGAGGGAAGGGGGAGGGGAAAATGGAAGGAGGAAGGATTGAACAGTAAAGAGATTTCACCTAGGCTGATTAAATCATTTTATCTTGCAGTAACTGATACCCAATGGCCATGAGTTAAATGGTGGGGAGTAAGGATGTGCCTCACCATCATTACCGAGTTATGAAGTAGTTTCAGATTGGGGTACAATAAATACAATTGTTCTTAACTTAATTTAAATCTATCTAGTCTCCCCTCTAAACTTCCTCTGCAATCGTACACACTCCTAGCGCAAAAAGACCAGGTGGGAAACATCCAGACATTGCTTCTACCTTCTATTTTAGGATTCTACAGCAATGGAAGCAAATAGAAACAGCAGCCTCAGCTTTCCCTTTGTCTGACAGCAACCTCTTCCTCATTTCTGCTCTCCACTGGGTACTTTATCTTTTGTGCTGGTGCCTCAACTGGATGGTAAAAACTGCTATTTGAAAAACAAAACCTGGAGTTACCTTAATAACAAAATTAATGACAAAACCAAAGAATTCTAGCCTTGCCTGGTTTTGAGAGGAAACATGGCTGAGCTTTTCAGAATTAGAAGCTGTGTGCGCCACATTCAGCTCAGAAGACTTGATTTGCTGTAACATGTTTTGTGATTTTCTTTGCAGTGAGTGAATGCACATTACTAAGTCTAACTACCAGTTATCCAGGTAGGTCTGCTCCTTTCCTCAGAACAAATTTAGAACACTTGGCAAAATGGAACTGGTCTAGCTCCCCGCACTGATGCCCTTCTATTTTATTATAGAGCCTCTTTCTCTTTGCATGTCTACACTGCAGGATCTAAGATACAGAGATAACATATGTGGTCATTCTTTGCATTATTTCCCTCTCCCTGGGGAAAGATAGATAACTCCCTCTTATTAACTACCCATCACCCCCTCGCATATTCCCTCTTTTTCTCATTCACATCTCCAACTTGGAGTGATTCCCAGGGAAAAAGAAATAAGTCTCCCTGAAAAGGAAATCAGTGTGAGAAAAAAAAAATCAATGAAATGATTTAGGAAATGGAAGAATGGGTCCCTCTGACAATACTGTAATTAAAAGCTTTCAGGGCTGTAAAGTCAAAAGTTGATGAAAGAAAGTGCAAGTTGCCAACCAATTCTTACCTAACCCAGTAGGACTATTTAGGGAAAGTTAGACTTAATTTAAGGCTGTGGACCCCAGGGTCCTCAAACTGCTCTTTTCCCAGATGGAATCATACATTCTAGCTCAAAAGCCAGGAGCTGGGTTCTCTTCCCCCACAAAATCCTAAGACTCTGGAGGTGAAGGAGAAAGGCGTTGCCTCTATTCTGGCTCAAGGTAACAAAATGGTCACCTCCAGAAACTGAGATGGAAAGTTAGCTCTTGGGCACCATTAGCTGGTACCTTGGAGTTGGTACCAAAATGGGACTTAAAACCAGTTAGCTAGGCTGCCCTCTGTGAAAGCCACCACAAAACCCTGGAAAGGGTAAAGACCGAAGCACTGAATCCTGCTTCCAAAGAGATCCTCACTTTAATTCTGGCTCCTCATCTCTGCCCATCCCTGCTGAGCCCAGCTGCAGGCCAGGTCTCCTATTTTCCCTGGGAAACACAGATGGCTTCCACCAGAAGTGCTGCTGCCAAAAAGACACCGTGATGGGCTCTGCATAAAGGGAGGACCCACAGGCAGGACACCTGTAGCAAACAAAAGGTAAAAGCCCTGTCAGCTGCTTTGAAAAAAAATACACAGAAAGGGGAGTTTCAAGCACCTTTGCAGGAAAAGCAAGTGTCTTGGTAAGACTACAAAAGTGACATTTTGAGTGAGTTTGAAAAGTTTCACCAAGCATGCTGGCAGGGGGGTACAGTAGGAGAATGGCTGGGCGTGTGCCCTTTTGTTGCTTTGTGAAGTGTGTGTGTGTGTGTGTGTGTGTGTGATGCAGATGAGAAATGTTGAGGAAAATGCCAGAGTTGAAGTTGAGAATCTTGGAATCTACACATCCTGGAGTGTGGCTGACAGGGTGTGTACACTGGCCCTCTGCTACTCTGCAAAAGGTGCCTCCACCCTGGTGTAAAATGCTTCGGTTTAGGTCAGTTTTTAAAGAACCTTTACAATCCAGACCTTGCTTTGGTACACCAGAGAGCCAGCTGCCACCTGGGGAGAGACATTCCACCCTCAACCCCAATAGAGCTCCTAGATTTATAACTAGTGGGCAGAAAAGGTGCCCCTTCTTGGCAAGGGTCAGAAGCCTTCCTAGTATTTTTCGGGCTTGAGACTGCTGTTGAATTTGGAGCATATTTGGAGCATAAGGTGACTGCTTTGCAAAAAGATTTTCCACCTCTATCACGTCACACTCTAGGCCAATAATTCCCCAAACCATCACCTACTCTGTCTCTGGAAGTCAGTGAGTCTTCACCCAGTTTAATCCAAAGGCACAGAAATGCAGACAGTCATTTAGCAGAGCCACGGTAGCCCACCGGGAGAGTAGGATTGTCCAGGCCTGTGTGTCTTAACCCTGCATCTCCAGGTGTCCCCTACCAACGCAAGTCATTCAGGCTTTCCAAGAACACAAACACTGCCCTGAATGAATCGTGCAGAGGGTGTTAGTTTAAGCCTTTTAATCACTCACAAACACATCAGTACTTGAAAAAGAACAATCAAACCCCATTAGTTTAACAGGACAACTTTGGCATCTTACAACAATTTCGGAAGCCAGTTGGCGTCTCTCAAAATTATCAGTTCTCATTTTCTTGCTGCCTCCAATTATTCAGGAAGCCTCATAAGCTACAAAAATACCCCACCACCAGAGAGAAAAATAAAAAAACAAACCTCACCCATATACACAAATAAGACTTTGAATACACCCCCAGGGTCCAGAAAATGCAAAAGTTAGGGGAGCAAGGAAAGAGGAAGTACAGTATTGATGAAAAAATTATGACAAGTTTTTAAAAGCCGTGATCCAGACCCTATGGGAAGGCGAGGGGGGCACTGGCTTCTGTTAGCTACAGCCAAGTCTGGGGCTGGGGGGAGGGCCCTTGCTTTCCGACGAGTGACAGCTGGAGTAATGGCTGCAGACCCAGCGCGGGGTGGGGGCGGGTGAAGCTGGGCGGGGGTGTGGGGAGCAGTAATTACTAGCCAGGCTCACTCGCCTTCCTACTTTAGGGCGAACGCGTTCTTTTTGCGCGTCCAGCTGCGCGCCCGGATTGCAGCTCGGCCTCGGGGCATCCTGGAGCCTGAATGGGGGATGGGGTTCGTGCTACAGGACTTTAAGCCGAGGTTCCTAAAAAGCTTCTGAACTAGAATCTCCCCAAGGCTGTATCCTTGGAGCCAAGGAAAACCGAATAGAGACCGCTCCGCGCCCAGCAGCCCCTAACCATTAGGCCAGATTAGGGGCCTGGCGAAAAGTGAGGAAGGGGTGGTGCACAAGGGACTGCAGCTCCGGAAGCGGATGCTCTGCACAGGCCAGGTCCCAACCTTCTCGCACCACCTTCCTTTCTCGTCCACTAAAGCTCGAACCCTGGAAATGCGCACAAGGCTCCCTGGGGCCCCAAAACCCCTAAAGTTGAGAGTACACCTAGAGGCTGGTCTGGGAGGGACCGGGAGGAGGGGAGACGGGTAGGGGCTGGGTTCTGCACCTCCTCCCGCCGCCTCCCTCCCGCTGGCTGGAAGCCTCACGTAGTCAGGGATTTTTTCAGAATAATTGATGGGTCCAGTTCTCCAGAGCTTTCTCGGTGAGAGCGCGGCGGACCGCGCTAGAATTTAAATAGACGTGATTAGTAAAATGCAAGGGGGCGAGGCGCCCGGGCCTCTCTTTCTTGCGTGTTCCTGGCTGCGCGCCTGGCGAGGCGCCTGCTCCCCCAGCTCTGCTGGCCCCTAAGGGCCCGGGCGAGCTCCTCCAGAGCGGGAGGGAGGTTCTGCTCTGCCCCCATCCACTCCCAGCCCTTTGGACTCTACCCCTCACCCTCTCCCAAACCGCCTCTCACCAGTGCGCACCTGGAACCAACCGGAGGGGAGGAGAGGGGAGTTGGGGCTGGCAGGGAACCCAAGGCCAACGTATGCAAAGCCTTAGGTGGTGAGCCGGAGGGTGGGGGCGAGGATCTCGATTCTTCGGTGCCGCCGGAGCCCCGCAGGCGGGCGCGTAGCGTTGGCCTCCAAAAGCGAAGAAAGCTTCTGGGGGATCGGTGTCCCCGCGTCCTACTTCTCACTCTCACCATTCCCTTTCCCGCCTCCAGGCTGCGGAGCCAGAGCAGCTGGGACCGCGGAACTTAAGGCGCCTCGTCGCTTACCCAAAGCTCTGAGAAGGCCTCCCCGCAAAGAAGTGACCTGGACTGGAAAAAGCCTTCGCCTTCTCTCTCTCTCACATCCCTATCTCATCGATTTGTTCCTGAAAACGGGGCTGTGCATTCTTATAACATCTACAGCCAATTAATATTGCATTAACTCTATTTAAAATAAAAAAAAAAAACAAAAGCACCAGAATACTGCACCCTATCAAAGCCATCTATTATTCACAGAAATGTAATTGGAGACCTAAGATATGTGTGTTACGGGGCAATGGAGGAAAACAGTCGTGACAATATTTCAGAAAGGAAGGGGATCCGGGGGTATCTAATATTTAATTTCAAGTCTGTGGTTTTCTAATTCGAGATTAAAAGCAGTCACGTCTTTGAAGCCAGACAGTTGGTATAAATGTACAGTTAAAATATTCTATTCCGCGGTCCCTAGACAGAGCTCTCTGCTCGTCCCAGGCTTCATTAAATTTTTATTATCATCCCAGACTAGAGCAGGGAATGAGCGGAAAGACTGTCCATCTAATTGCAATT
>NW_016107319.1:11751214-11760118 GCF_001604975.1 Cebus imitator | reverse complement strand
GCCCTGTGGTATACACAATCACATTATCACACAGATATATTTTCCACTTTCCAGCGGGCACCAGATTTCGCCCTCTTCTCTGCCCTTTGAGAAGGCCTCAGGGGTTGGTAGGAGTAGAGAGAGAGAGGATATGGGAAGCTAGGTTCAGAAAGTGATGCTATATGAGAAAAAGTGACACCAGTTCTTGAAGCATCTGGCAAAAGATCAACAGAGACAACGTTTGCACTAAGCTGGTTCTTCCTGTGGCAAGATGAAAGTATATTGTTACCCAAACAAAAACAAAACAAAACAAACAGATTATTAGGCAGACTGCACTTTTCCACAGCCTTTTTACTGTGTGGAATGAAAGCAAAGAGCAATATTTTCATTTTTTAAAAAATTTCTGACTGTTGCCTCCCCCTCTCCCCACATCAGAGAGAGAGAGAGAGGGAAAGGAAGAGAGAAGAGGGAAGAAGAGAAGGATGAAGGGAGGGAAAGAGGGCTCAAAACGTTTGTTCTTCTTCAGCCATCTCCATGTGCTGCTAATCTGACTGTCACACCAGTCGACTGTAGATATGTGTGCATATGTGTTCGGGGAGCTATCTCAACAAGGGTGCTTTAAATTTTTTTGAAACCAGTGTAAATAAAGCTTTTCATCTCCAGGCATTGAAAGTACAGAATAAAACCCACAGTTTGCTTTCTGAGCAGCTTCCTATTATCACATTGCCACTTAATTTTATTTCTATTCTCTCCAAGTTAAATAGAAAGACTAGCTCACAGGGGAGCTGCCATGTGCCTACAGACTGGAGATGTCAAGCAGAGAGACTCACTGTGCAAAGTTAATTTCAATTCCCGAGGAGGATTTCACATTCCGGCTGGCTCTGACCCACAGTAATTAGCTGAGATAACTAATGATTACTTACTTATTCCTTGTAATTATCTGGATTTAATAATTCGCTGTGTAATTTATTAATTCACTCATAATAGACTTTCGGTACTGGGAATGGCTCCTTTAAAGGGGCAAAGCAGGGGAAATTTAGAGATTTTTTTTTCTCATTGCCGTCAATCTGTCTCCTGACAAACGACTTCAGGAACATCATAACTATCCAAAAAGCTTTGTCTTCCTTTTTGTCCTACAGGATACCAATCCAACTTCTTTCCCTTCTGCTGAAGGACCCCCTCCAAGACAAACTGAAAAGTAAAGTGAAGTTTTGAGTTCTAATGTGAATCATTTACCTAGAGATATAAATTGGTTTCACCAAACAATTCCAAAGACAAATTTCTTCTAAACTTGGAACTTACTGTTTTTGCCTGCCTGGAAAAATTTGAGCTTCATTCTCTGAATAATATTATTTTTAAAACCAAGGGAATTTTTCCATGCCCTTTTCACTATCTTCTCAAGGGCTTCTTGAATAAATAGTTCAAAATAAATTGATTTATTTGAAGTTTGAGAGAAAACATTTTTATCCCTCAAATTTCAATTCTCTTGAAAAAAAATTCAATTCTCTTCACAAAGATAAGTAACAGGATTTCTCCTTGATAGTAAAAAGATGTAGTTATGTATCATCACTTATTTTTAAAATGAATTTTATAGAAAACAGAAGAGTATTACATTGTAAATCCTGATTACTTCATTTGCTTTTTCATTCTTACATTATTTTTCCCCAAGCTATGTGTCAATGAAACTTAATCTGATAAAGAATTGATCAACTGATGTAATGTTAGATATCTTAAAGAAACTGAATTATTTCTAGATGGTGCTATAATGTTTTGCTATGGTGGGTACTTAGATATCAACCAGGGCTTATATGATCATTTCCGTTCCATTTCAGTTTGGATTTAGATGACCAGATTGAACAAAAAGATTGTATCCTTTGCTTTTAGAGAAGTCTAAAAAAACCCCTAAATATTACTGAAACATAAAATTCAAGATGTCTAGATGTACTACTAAGTCAATTCATAATGTATCTCTTTCCAGTAAAATAGCAATTGTGGACCTTGGGGAAAATTAGGAAATAAGTCATGACTGCCAGTGGATTTGATTGATATGACAATAATTTTCAGACACGTTTTGCTACTTATCCATTTGAGCATTTTGAAAGTCAACACCAAATGGATATTTCTGAACAATTTGTACATGGTTCAGCCTCTTCTTACCTTTAATTTCCTCTTTAAGACCAATCCTCTTCTCTCCAAATCTCTTTGGTTTGGTATTATCTCTAGTATCTCTGCAACTCCCATTTGTAAAAAACTTTCAGAATATATTTCTTTTCAGCTTTTCTCATACAACACACATTTAAGCAGGCTCTAAGAAAGAAAATATTTTCATCTTGCAGACAAGAAAGTTTTTTCTTACCCTAACACAGAGAAGAATAACAAAATGTGATGTACCTTTGAAAGTCCAGGAACATGAGAGACAAAGAACACCTGGTGAGTTAGGAGAAAACACAGGCCTTTACCCTCAACTATGGAAGTATATGAATAGTTGTTGTTATGTCACTTTTCTCGCAAAAATCTTAGACCTGTGTGCACATATGCAAGCTGTCATGTACTTCAAAAGCACTAAGAAAAAAAAAAAATCTCCTTTTTATTTCTGTCCAACATGTTTCTCAATTTCTACTACTTTTACAGTGTTTCCACCTTCACTTAAAGATGCTATATTTGTAGAAATAAGACACTAGCACATCTGTCTTACTTCCCTCCAACTAACTTCCTTTCACTAAAAATCCACATATGAGAAAGGAAACGGTGTCATTTATTGAAGATCGTTTTTATCCTAGATAAGCAAGCTGAATCGGTTACACATTCATGCCATTTTATTAAGTTTCTCCACTCTGGAGAAAGCAAGCAAGCAGAAAGTTGTCTAGCTAGCTAAAACTTCTTGGTTAAAGGTGAGTTGAAGCAGGGCTGAGGGCTATGGTTACTATCCATGGTACTGAAATTGTACTCAGCATAGTACTGAGCTGAGTTTACCTTAGCCTATGCTGGCTGTTTGAAAAGACTTTCAGGAAAATCGACTCTAAGAAAATGCAGGGAAATAGAAGAAACTTTCAGTCTCCCAGACAAAAATATAATTAAACCATCATTTTTACTATACTTGAAATCACAATTTTTTCTTTTAAATTCCTGTAAGTTTTAATGTTTTCTTAGGCACCTATGCAATGTATCTCATTATTTTTAATAGATACTTAGATTTTGTTTCTTCAGTTGTCTTCCTTATTTCAGTAACAAAAAGAGGTTCCACTACCCATTCTCCACCTAACTTTCACGACTCTTTTTGTTACATCTAGAAATCGTGATATTTTCCAACAGCATTTAATCTCAACTTGAGCCACTGTAACAGTTATCATTGACTCATGGGATATTTCCTAATCTTATCTCCAAAATAAGAAACATCTCAAGATATTTCAATATCAGAGGAGTTACAGCCCAGGTTAACAGGGTTACCTCTAGTTCTTCCTGTCGTTTGAGCCATAGATTAGCATTATGTTCTCATATTGATTAATAGCATGAGATATTAATAACATAAATATCTAAACCGATACTTACTGAAGGAAAAAATGCCTTTGAAAACCTGATATTAAGCATGTTGTCCAACTGTTGTAGGGAATCTGAATATTATTAAAATAGTGGAGAGATATCTTTAAACTAGAATCAGAAAAAGAAATGACTGCATCAAACATGCCTAATTTTCTTGTGTCAGTGCCAAACCAGACAGACTTCCCACCAACTCTGGTGTCAAGGTAAACCACAGAAGAGGATAAAAATTTGCTCTTTCTAACTACACAGAATTTCTTCCTTGACCCTACTCTGCAATGTGAGTTTCAATAAAGGTCATGGGAAATGAGGTGGGGGGGGAGAGAGAGAGAGAGAGACTTACTTCCTAACCCAGCAACTCAGGTGCTTCCTGCTCTATCTGGGTTCCTTGCTTTCCAGGAGTGGTGACTGAACTGCTTCTGGGCCTCAACCAGGGTGTCGTACTCTTCCAACCAAGACTTGGCTCTTGCCACACCCAGTCTCCTAGAGCTGCTGAAAAGTGAGCTGAGTTCCTTTCTTACTTTTACTCCCAGGAGATGGGAGGGAATATGTGAAATTGTTTCCATCCAATATCTCTGCTTATAAAGATTCTTTTTGCAGAATTATTGCAAGTCTGAAGGAAGAAATCCAAGGGAGATATTTGGAGCCAAATATCATAAATTCTTCTGGGCAGAAAAGTAAAATATTCTGTGAAATGAGCTCTCACTATTAAAAGGCTGTTATAAACCTTGTTATTTAATACTTTGCCAGAGAAACAGCCCCTGCTAAGCCCAAGCTATAATTTGATAACAACTACTCCCTAATAAATCATCAAAATGTGCTTCCTCCTTTTAAAAAGCCTCCCACCAAAACACTTCCCACATAAATGATTAAAACAACATCATATTTTAAAAGCCATTTAATTTTAATAGCATATTTTAATGAAAAAGCAGCATACGTTGCCAATAAAACATTAAAATTATCTCTTCAATGAAAGACAATAGAACAACACCAAAAATAAATTAATACATTACCATAGTAAATAAACCATCTATTAACAAAAACAAGAAACTGGCCATATACAGAACTCAAGACTTTGGAGAGCCTCAAATGGAACAGCAATACAGCAAAATTTGTAAGAATATATCTATGTGTGCATCATTTTTAATGAAATATTTACAGTAGATAAGATACCAGTTATCATGTACCTAATTTTTTGTTCCAAAAGAATTTTTCCAAACAATGTGAATTTACAAGCAGTGCACTGTCTTTCTTATAGTTCAAATTAGTTTTTCTACAAACAAACCTCCAAAAGGAAAAACGGAAGGATTCCTATAAATGTTAACACGTAGCCAACAAAGCAATTGAAAACTGGAAGACCGAAATACCTTGGTGAAATCTTAAAATCCGAAGGGCAAACATCAAGTGGCAAATGCACCTAAAGTTAGAAAATGATGCATCAGTCATGCTTCCAACTGCTTCTTCCCTTCTGTTAGAGGGGTGTGTGTGTGTGTGTGTGTGTGTGTGTGTGTGCGTGTGTGTGTAAGGGTGAGTGAGAGCGCTTGTGTGACATGGGGACAATGTGGGAATCCCCATTAAATATGTAACAAAGTAAACAATACTTCAGACAGTGAATCAGGTCTACACGATTAAGACATCCATTACTGAGTGTCGACTCAAAAATCAGAACACTACCAGTAAAAACAAAGAAAAAACAATCTTCATTCAAGTGAGAATATACAAATGGGTCAAAAGGAAGACAGTATAAGAGGAAAGCTGTAAAAATTCGATAAACTCATCAAACAAAATTTTTTGAACGTCACTAGCTATACAGTTTCCCCACTTTTTCTAGACGGAAGAAGTTTAATTAATTAGAATGTGCACAAAATTAAGTTGCTAGAGAGATAAATTAATAATTTACAGAGGGTTGTTCTGCAATAATCTAATAATAGCTTTCAAGATCAGTGAACACAGCAGGCGCAACTCTTTTCTTAAGCATTAACACTTCAGAGAAGGAAAAAAGGGTAAGAACCACAATAAAAATATATATATATAATATACAGTGTAAATGCAGAAAATCTGCCATCTTTTCTTTTAAATTCAAAATACTTTAGAGATGTCTCTATCACATTAAGCAACAACTCTAGTTTAAAGTTTTAGTCCTGAATCAATTTCTAATTCTGAAAAATAGTTGCAAAGTGTACTTTTAAACTTGAACAAGGGTGATGTCTGTAAGAATAAAAACAAATCTTACTTGATCATTCTTGTGGACTTTTTAAAGGCTGTCTGGTCTGCCTTCCTGCAAACAGCCAACTTTACACTTCCTCTGAAGAAGCCGAGGCGGGGTTCAAAGGGACAACTTTGCTACAACAGACAAATGCCATCTTTTGTTATTCTTTCCTTTGAGAAACTGTTTCAAGTTCTCACCGGCTTGGGCTCTGTTGTTCGCTCGCTCCCTCTTCAATCCTCAATTTGTCGAGATTCACATTTACTGGAATTGTTTCTGGTCGCCAAAAGTGAAAAGAGGCAGGAGAGAGAAGGAGAGAAAAGGGGGGAACGAGGACAGGGGCATCTCTGGAGAGGTCGAGAGTCCTAAATGCCGGCGGAATATTTCATTCTTTTCTGTTTCTGCCTCTGGTTGCAGAACCAGACGCGCACCACGTTTTTCTTCAGGTCCAGCTTCTCTGCGATGGCGGCGATCTTTTCAGAGGAGGGCCGTGGCTGGATGGCAAAGTAGGCTTCGAGAGAGCGCTTCTCTGGCGCAGCAATGGACGTGCGCTTGCGCTTCTTCTCCGCGCCATTGAAGAGCTCAGGCTTGGTGAGCTTCTCGCGGTGGGACTTCTCGGCCTCCTCGAGCCATGCCTGCAGTATGGGTTTTAGCGCGATCATGTTATTGTGCGATAGTGTGAGGGACTCGAACCTGCAGATGGTGCTCTGGCTAAGCGAGCCCACTCCGGGGATCTTGAGGTTGGCCAGCGCGGAGCCCACATCTGCCTGGGTCACCCCCAGCTTGATACGTCGCTGCTTGAAGCGCTCAGCGAACGCCTCCAGGTCCCGCGGGTCGGCGTCCACGTCGCTCATGCAGCCCATGTGGGACGGCAGCCCGTGCGCGTGAGCCATGCTGAGCGCTGCTTGGTGCATGGGGTTCATGGTGGCCATGTGCTGCGCGTGAGCCGGCGTGGACACCACAGCGCCGTCGGGGCCCGCCATAGCGCCCAGGGCCAGCCCGGGACTCAGGTGCTCCAGCAACTCGCCCTCCAGCGCCTGGTGCGGCTGGTGGTGGTGGTGGTGGTGATGGTGGTGATGGTGGTGCGTGCCCGCCAGCGCGGAAGGGTGCGAGATGGGCACCGACGAAGAAGAGGCAGCCGAAGTGCACGGGATGGTGTTCATGGTGTGGTAGGTGGCGTCCGGTTTGAAGGGGCTATGGTGGGGCGGATGGTGGTGGTGGCTCTTGCTCTGGGAGACGATGTCCACCGCTGCAAGAGCCTCGGCGCGGGCCAGCAGACTCTCATCCAGCCCGCCGAATATATTGCTCTGCAATTGCAAGTAGAAGGCACACATTACGCTCAGCAGGGAATTGTGCGCGTTCTCTCCGGAAGCCCTGGCCCAGGGCTCGATACTGCTGCCGCGCCTACAACATTCCCAGAACGTTAAAATAATAATAATAATAATAATAATCCTGAAAATAGGAGGTGAAGAGAAAAAGAGGGAAGCCACCGAAAGAAGCCGAGAGTGCAGCAGGAGGAGGAAAGTGAGCCTGCAGACATAACGCAACACAACACAACACAACACGCGCACAGGCAACATCCCAGGTCATAAAAATTAATATGAAAGGCAAGACCCGCTGAATACTTAAGAGAGAGGGGGGAAAATTGGTTGGAGGTGTGGGGTGATTTGCTGTGCAGACATGAAAAAAACATCAAGCAGATAAAGGGGGCTGTCAAAATGTGCCTTTAAGCGGTGATTATGCAGAAATACGCACCGGTGGGGCTGGAAGACAGGCTCTCCTCATAGCCTCCGAGCCCCCGCCGCCGCTGCCGCTGCTGCCACTGCTACTGGAGCTGCTGCTTCGGCCTCCTCCTCCGCCGCCGCCGCCACCACCGCCACCAGCGTTGCTCGAGCTGCTGGGGGAGCTGGCCGAGGGCGCAGTGGGAGCAGAGGAGCCCGGCGAGGTGCTGTGCAGTGCCGAGTACTTGGGCTCCACGTGCAGGCTGCCGCCGTGCGGCATACTGAATGCCTGCTTGCTGTTCAGGGACATCATCATCATCTTCCCGTCAGCAAGGGCGCTCTCACGCACCGGTACTCACTGGCCCCGGCTGCCGGGACTCTCCGAGAAGTGCTGGGCCGGGGCTGGAGCTGGGAAGAGCCGTGCAAAGTTGCGCTCACCCGCCGCCGCCTCCCGGCTCTGCACTTCTAGTCTCGGCTACGCGCTCCTTCGCCGCCTCTGCGGTCAGTCTGAGCGGATGCCTGGCTCCGCTTGTCGCCGGCTGCAGACCCGAGCGCCCGAAACTGCCCCCGCTCCTCGAGGCCGCCGAGTTATAATCCCCTCTCCCCGCGCCTACCCCCGCGCCCCCCGCCCTCCTTCTCTCCCGCGCGCCTCCGCCCTCCTTTGCCAGGAAGCGCCGGCTCCCGCGCGGTTTCTTGAGGCGCCCCTTCTCCCTCTCGACTCCCTGCAGGCTTGAGTCCTTTCCGCTCTCCCGGCACTTGCCTCCTGCTCCCCCACCGCACCCTCAGCCGCCGCTTCTCTGCCCCCGCCCGGCGTTCTGTTGCCGCCGCCCCTTCGCAGCGTCCTGCGGCTACTATGCACAATCGCGCCCCCACGCAACCCCACCCAAGTGGCCGAGTCCGCGCTCCAGTCGCCAGGCAGTGCCTACCTAAGGACCAGCCTCCAGCCCCTCCCGCTTCTTCTGCCTGGTCTCTGTCTCGCCGGAAAAAGAAACTTCCAAATAAAGTTGCGGCCCAAGCCAGTGCTCGGTAGGGTTTTCCCTGGACTACTTGGAGCTCCTCTTACCTGGCTGCTTCCTCCCCCGCCTCCTGCTTACCACTAAGTTCCAGGCTTCCAACCCCACTCGGCCCGCCCCTCCCGTCAGCTCAGGTGACCCTGATCCCAGGTTCCCGGCAACCGCTGAGGACACAAACGCTGAGGCCAACCCCGGTCCTGCGCGCTGCTCTGAGCTCCCGCCGCGATACGAGAGCAGGTCGGCGCTAGGCTACGAGCCCCCCACGGCCCGACGGGTGCCTGATGCCAAAGAGACATGGGGTCGGAGGGGCTGCAGGGCTTTCTCTCACTCGATTTCTTGCAGCTCTCAGCGGATTGGACAGCCGCGGAGCAGGCTTAGGTCGTCTGTGCGCATGCGACTCCTCCCCCTCCCCCTGGATACCCCCCACACAACACACACACACACACAC
>NW_016107319.1:11701851-11751151 GCF_001604975.1 Cebus imitator | reverse complement strand
CACACACACACACACACACACTCTTCTTTTGCCCTCTTTTCTCCTCCTCCTCCCTGTATCCAGTACAGTGTGAGATGACTCTTGGAAAGATCCACTGGCAAACTCTGCCCCTGGATTTATTATTCTTCATTAGCCATAATCAAAGGAAGAAGGGGCAACTGACAGAGGAAGAGGGAAGGTCAGAAATTACACAGCGCATGTGCTGCTGAATACGCCCCACAACACACACACCCTCGGGGGCTGGCACAAGCCCCACTTATCTTCATTTCCACAGCCTCTCCGTGCGGAGAGAGCCTATTTTTAGCTGACACTTTGCTCCCACTTTTGTCCCGGTGCAGACCACTTTTCCTAGAGGTGGACCCACACTCTTAGTTCCAATTGCAAAAGGAGATAACCTCTCCTACACACACACACACACACACACACACACACACACCCTACAATCTACTTCCTCTCCTTCTGGATCACGTTTTCTCTCCTGCGATGTTGGGTGCTGCTGTCACCTCCCTAGAGAGCGGAAGGAGCGGGGTGCTGGCGAGAGTGAGAAGGCCCCACGACCCCGACGCAGGAGCCCGCGGGTGGCCCGATCCGGACGGGGGTTGATCGGGAGCAGGTGCAGACACTGGGCGCCTGGGGAAGGCGAGCAGGTGTGAGAGCAGGCGGCAGGCCTGAGAGGCGCTGGCGCGCGGTGGGACAAAAACAGAGTGAGAAGGAGCGTGGAAAAGGGGACCCCTCGGGTGGTCAGCGTTCGGAAGCGGGGGTGGAGATTAGGGGACCGCCTGTCCACCCCTGACCTCAGCCGGGCGGGATAGCTGGTTCAAGGTGGGACCACTGTCCTCAGGAGTCGCCAGAGTGCTTGGGAAGGCGGCAGCAATGAGAGCGCGACGGGCTCTGTCCAAGGTCCTTAACCCCCTTCTGCTTTCCTTGGATACTCTCGGGCTTGCCTTTCTCGTTTCCTGTGTCGAGGAAAATAATAAATAGTAGCCGAAGGGGATTCCTAGCAGCAGTGTTCCCGAGTGTGAGCTCAGAGAAACATGGACATGGCACAAGGAGAGGGGAGTGTTGACGTGAATGAATGTGTCTTGTGCCGGACGGTTCAAGTAAGTGCTTAGGTGTTTAATTTCCACCTCAACAACAGCCAGAGTAATTTTCAAGGAAACAAAAAAAAAATGACATTGTACAGCTCTCACTGTCTCAAGCTTCAATAAATGAAATAAATCAAAGTTAAGAGCTTGAGTATCATTTAATTATAGTGCGAATAGCGCTTTGAAAGAAGTAGAACAACATCTCTAAACAAATTATGACTGGGCCAGGAAGGAATTATTAGATTGAAATTTCATTTAGGCTCCGGAGACACCGCGCTTCACTGTGTAATCTGCTATGCCTCATCTGATTTGTATGCTTAATTCAGCTTGACGAATTTATTAGTTTTCATAATAGTGAAAAAATTGAGCAGTACTATAAGCTAATGCATTGTGTGTACTATAAATTGTATGCCATCGTGGAAAGGCTGAAGTCTATAGAAATCTTTTATTAATGTCGGTATAGGAGGGAGGATTTTCCTGCAAGCGGTGAAGAGGTTCATGCCAAACTCTACCGGCACTACGTCTCACCGGTCCATTAACATATCGTCATACTAATTAGACTACTTCATCAGTGATATAATTTCAAACTTCAAATTATGTTCTAATTAACAAGGGTTGTCCAATTTGCTTAATCTTCAAAAGGCTTGGGTTGGTCTAATTAGTATTAACTGTTGAGCATCTTTAAAGCCTAATAAAAAATCCATAAAAATATTTTGGGTGTGTTTTTTAATCAGTACTGGATAAAGGCCAGACGGCCGAAGTGAGAGTGGAGATGGGAAATAACTGAAAGACAAACGTCCTCAGCTTTCTAATTCCCCCAGATTATCATAGCAAGTGAATCACATGAAAAACTTTTGGGTATTGCTACTCCTAAATAGTGCGTTTATATGTTTAAATAAAGGCACAAGAATATCAAGGAGAAAAACCACATGGGGAAAGAATTCTTCTCTTTCATTAGGTGCCTAATTAGATGTAAAGTAAAAAGCAACCCTGAGGAGTTTCCCAGGCATTATTGTGGCAACAGTCTGCTGAACTTGAATTGAAAATCAAATATTTGGGGTGTTTTGAACCTCTCTCTGTCCCCTCCCCCTTCATTGAGCTTAATTACTTGCAATAGTTGTTTTAATGTATGTTGTCACCTGGGAGTATTGAGAAATGCATATCGTTAATATGAATTAATCTTGATTTTAATAGTAACTGACAACTGATCTCCAAAATGCTAAACACTTGTCACCACTTCAGATGGTAAATAAGGTACTATAATAAATTCATGAAATAGAGATGGACATTGTTGAAATGACTGGACAAACTTTGTTTGATACAGAATTTATTGACCAAAACTATTCTAAGCAAGAACACTCCTATGAGAATATTTCCCTGGTAACTGAAATTCATATATCATTAAAAATTGTTAACATAACTTTTTATCTCTCTGATATTTTTCAGTGATATCCCTAATTCCAGACAGGGAAAAAAAAAAAAAAAGAAAGCAAGAAAGCCCTGTGTTTTTAAATTGTCAATTTGAAGTAAATTAATATGTGGTTGTAGAGCAATTCAAGAGTTTATTTACCTGTATTCCCTTCCTCCTAGAAAACACATACATTTTTTAAAAGTCAAGTCATAGAGTTAGACTTCTCCTTTCCCCACTCAAAGTGAAAAATGAACAGTGATTGTGTTGCATTAGAGGGAAAAAGCAATTGTTCCTTCATCAACCACGACTTGCAATCTTGAATCTCTCTTTTCAGGAGTGTCCAGAATACCAACGTCATTGTGGTGATATCAATAAAACCCATTTCGGTTTACCCACAACCATTGCTGCAAAGTGCTCCAGCGAGTGTGGAAGCTGCTCTCCAAGGAAGAAAGAGAAAGACTCCAGCCCCACAGTTAGCTGGGGCCCTCTAAACAACTGGAAAGTTGCCAATAAACCCAGGGGGTGGAGACAAATGACCCAAAATTTAAAACCTGCTTCCTACAACCTCAACATACCTCTTCCCAAGCCCCTATTCGCACCTGTGCATCTACACACCTACAGATCTACCTAGTAAAGGGAGAATAAACATTTTTTTAAGCAGCAAGATAGAAAGTGGATCAACTGTGTGACTACAGGAGGCCCTCCTTTCTACTCACCAAGCCTCTTTGTTGGACAGTAGCTTCTGTCCTGTCCTCTGGCAGAAGCAGACAGATGTGAACAGCCTCTCCCCCAAACCCCCAACCCCAGGGTGAGGAGTGGTAGCTGGAGATTCCCCTCAGGCTTCTGGGCAAAGGGTCCCTGCAGTAGGCTCCCCCACCCAAAAATCAACCCGCACCTGAAGCGATCCCAAGGGGAGAAATCACTGTCTCTTCCTTGTATCTGGGTCCTAATTTACTATTAAAATTTTAAGTAGTGCATTCATATTTTACTGGACCTAATGTGTTTTATTAAATTTTAATCTATCAAGGGCAGCGTGATTTCTTTGTATTTCAAACAGTATTGAATTGGACTACAAGGAAGATTTCTTAAAAGACAGATCTGGCCCTATTTGCTCACCATTTCGATCTCAGAGAGAGGGCAGTTGGTGGAAGAAAGAGGGAAAGGAGGGATTCCCGCATCTGTTTTTGTGAGTATTTCAAAATCAGCCAATCTGCTTCAGATTTTGAATAGAAGATGAACACCCTGAGCTCTCTCTGGACTCGTGGCTTGAGGCAGAAGGGTTGGGGTGGGGGCATAGATTAAACTCTTCCATAGCCTCTACTGTTACAGGTAAGAAAAAGACGACAAAAGAAGGAATTATTCCTGAAACAAACTTCTGGAAGCTCCCAGGGATGTAGCTGCAGGACAAAGTTTAGGTAAAGGAGGGTGCTTTGGGTCTTTAGTATTGAGATACCGGCTATGTCTGAGGAGTGATGGGTCCGTTTTGCTCAAACGTATTTTTTCTTTTGAGTATGTCCACTACTTTTAATAGTAATTGGCAACTGATCTCCAAAATGCTAAACACCTGTTACCACTTTAGATGGTAAATAAGGCACTATAATATATTCATGAAATAGAGAGGAACATTGTTGAAATGACTGGACAAACTTTGTTTGATATGGAATTTATTGACCAAAATTATTCGAAGCAAGAGAACTCCAAACTTGAGCCCCAAGTCCGCCCTCCTACGTTAAAGGAGTTGCTCTTTCGCCCAAAGATGCCAGACACCCCCTATGCCTGAGGGCAACCGCCTCCTCTCAGTGCCTTTCCGGCTCTACTCCTAACCTTTCAATGCAAGTAGTCAGCAAGTGTCTCCAGAAATCTCTGCCTCCAGCAGCTCGCAGGACCTTCTAGAACGAAATACAGACTCAACCTCTTTCCCTCCAATCAAAGCCAAGCAAGATTCACGGAGGAAGAGGAGACAAAAGCAAAGGCTGTCGGTGCTCCAGAAGGTATACTCTGTTGGGAGAGACTTGGCCTAGACTGGGGCCCTGTAGTGGCAGAGCAAGTCACGTGGGGCTCTCTCTAGGTACTTCTCAACAGAGGAAAGCGCCCGGCAGAGGACGAGAGAATGAACGGAGACTAGGTAGAAGAAAAAGTAACGGTTCGTTCCCCTTTTCCTAGCAGAGGAAAAAAAGCAAAGCTCAGTTTCAAGGAAAGCAGACTGGGAGGAGGAGGAAGCAGGACGCTGCCAGCCCAGGCCGGCTGGTTGCCTTCCAGGCTCCTAGAGCCCTCTGGATTCCCTCTGGTGGATTTGCTAAGGCTGGTTGTGCCAGGAACCCACGTGCAGGGACAGCTGATTGGACCCACTGGCATCAACGGACCTTTGGAGAAAACACAATAGACTCAAGGAAACTAACATCTGCCCCAGCGAAGGACTCAAGTTCTCGGTACCTAACTCCACACTCTCCAGAGCGCAGGGACTTGGATTCACACATTTATGAAGGGCCACACACGCACGCACACACACACACACGCTCACACACTCGCGCACGCACGCAGGCACACACGTGCTGACACCAACGCACACTCATTTAGACGCGCACACGTGTTTCTCCCCTCATCTTCCCTCGCACCACTTGGGGGAGGGGAGCAGACCTTTGCGTTTTGTTCAGAAACAGGAACCCCCATGTCTACTTGCCCCGAAGAACTGTTATTTTTTGTCGCAGTGAACTTCCTTGGTCCGCGTATTTACCTCAAAGTTAAGTCCAGTCACGAAATCAAACTTAAAGCATTGGAACAATCAATGAAGACTTTTGCAATCCATGGCGCCTTGTGCTTCCTGGAACTAAAATAATGCAAGAAATCGAAACTTAATTACTTGAAAGAAATCCAGAAATCCCTCTGCATAATTTATCCAGTCATTTTTAGTAGCTTTTGTGTTTGGTGCAGTGTATGTTAACTATCCACTTTTGGCTAAGATCTGACTCCTCTAAGTCGATTCCTGAGGCTCACTGCCCCCACCTCAGCCCAGAAATTCTGTCCTGCAGAGGCTCCCACCTCCTGCCACTCCTCAGAGCTGATCTAGTAACCTTTTCTTTTTTTTCAAAGGCCACCAACTGTAAGGCTACCACAATCCCTGGGGCTAAGTATAGTTAAAAATTGTTTTAAATCTCACCCATTCTCTCTTCGTTGTCTTTTTGCTCACTAGGGCTATTATTTGAATTTGTGTGGGTTGTTTCATTCTCCATCTGAAACCAGGCCTCTTAGTAAATCAAGGCAGAACTATTTCTCTGAGGGAATAGTGCACTTCAAAAAGTACCATTTTGCTGGTGATGGGAAAATTGATTAAAAGGTAATTTTTTTCTTCTCTCCAGGGAAGTTTGGAAGTTTTTTTTTTTGTTTTGTTTTTGTTTTTTTTTTTTTAAGTGTCATTATCTTCCTAGTGACTAAGTACCAAGTATTTGTTCTGACTGAACTACTCTTCAAGATACTTAGCTGGACCACAAACCCTGGATACTTGTTTCTTCCTCTGATATCTGTTCCTTCCAAACTCACTCATTTTCTCCTCTCCTTTAGTTCCTAACTGACAGGGAGTCTTCATATCTACAAAGCACTAAAAGACCTCTCATCTGGACACACTAAATAAAGTAAATGTTCCTGTATTGAGTTTAAAGATGCTTGCTAAGATCAAATGACTTTTCACCTATCAAGACTCTGGCACTGTGTACCATGGGGAATTTAGAAATTTGGTGCTGGTCAATGCTATGGCTAGTGAATTTGTATAACTGAGCAATACCTGAATCTATCAGCATGGTGAGGGTGACTCCTGAAAGGCAAGCTGTTTAATAGACACCTCATAGAAATCTGAAGTAATGTTATGAAAGAATGAAAAATACATTGGGGAACAGCTTGGAAAATGAAGTACATTTTGATTTAACTTACATTAACAGAAATGTAATGTAAAAGTGAAAGGATCTAACAAAACCATTAATAATTAAAAAATAATTACAGACAGTCTATCCTTACTATTCATAACCACTCAACACTTTAAACAAAGAAAACGGAATACTCTGAATGGGAATGAGATGTGAGCAGACTGCTAATGAGAAGTTAACCAAGGACTGTGCATTTGTCAAAGGAGACGAGTTTCCTTGTTTCCCCCACCTGCATATTTTCATTCTCTTGTAGTTAGCTTGGACCTTCATCTTACATCAGCACACATACTGAGTGTCAGAGTTTATAAAACCAAAATCTCTTGAGCAATAACAATGCGGACCTTATCAAGTTTTGAGGATCAGGGGCACCAGATGGCATGTCTATTAACCATTCTCATTCACAAATATTTATAGGAGCCTAAGAGATACATGTCTCTGTAACAGATTTTAGTTGGACAATCCTATCCCACAGGATTTCACAAAACAATGACCCCCTAAAGGCAGCAGTTTGTTCTCTCTCCCTGTTTGTGATCACTTAAAAAAATTAATCATCATTTAAGGATTCATTGTCAATCTTTTTCTTGTATCGCTTACCGTAAGAGTTGTGTCCCTATGTTTTAAAAAATGTGAATGTATTTTTCTGTTACCTAAGTAGGGTTTCTTTTATTTCCAATGTACATTTTTCAATGTCCAAAGACTTTAGAGCAGTATTCTACATATAAGTATGCAGTAAACCCTTAATCATGCACTAGACCTTTAAAAAGGTGTTGGGAAGAAGGTACAGTGGCTCTATTCTGATTTTCACTGCATATTCTCCTTTATTTTGTTTGAGAGACACATGGGACTGCCCCTAGAGTGCTCTGTTGACGTTTGTTCGAGGCACTAGGAAGAAATCAAAGCAGCCTGGCGGAAAGCAAACTTCACTGCCTCTTTTCAGAGATAAAGGGAAATCTTACAAAAGGAGAGATTTGCAGAATACAACTAGAATCCAATGAAGTCATTGCTGAGCATCTGCTGGGAAGCCACCAGGAAGTGGAGACCTATAGCCCATGTCAAATCGTATGCATCTGAAGGATCTGAAGCCTCTTTCCTTCCTCCCCCATTCCCAGATGAATTAGAAACAAAACAGCATGCCTTTTGTACGAAACAGAAAAACCTAAGGAGAAATGCTAATAGGTTGACTGCAAAGATTATAAATACTTCTTAGCTATATAAATATGAATTGAGTGCATAAAACATGTTAAATTCCTTGTAGGCATCCACTTTCAAATTTTTTTAAACTGCAGCAGAAGGACCTTACAACAATGACAACAAATTCACCTTTAAGCATCTATCATTTCATGAAATTGTATATATAGCCTATGATTTGCCTGTAAATCTCATGTATATATAGACGTGTGTGAATTAAACATAGAATTACGATATTTGTACCCAAATATGTGTTGTTTCCCTCTTCCTTTCTCTCCTTTGTATGCATATACAGATCACGAAAAATATAATTCAACTAACAAGTGCTGTGTTAGATGCTGTAGCTTTGTACCTTGACTACTTTTTTTCTTATATGCATATAAGACATCAATTTTCCCTAGCATCAAAGCAAACACACAGTACTGGAAAGTATTAAGAACTCTCCTCAAAACAGAAATACTACAGTTTGTGGTGTCGTGTGCCCATTGCACCTCTTCTTTGGTTCTCAAGGCCAAAGTAGTCATTATCAACATTATGCTCATTTGGCATATTCCTATCGTCATATTTCATTGATTTCTCTTGGCCTCCATTGACCACTTACCTAGTCTGGAGCACATGGTTAGTCATTTCTATAGTGACCCTGTGAGACATCATCCTGATCTCATTGCTCCCTTACCTTTTAAATATCAAACTAGCCATTTTCTTTAATTTTGTCCATAGATTGCTGATTTCAGTGGAAAGAATAAGAAGGAGAATAGTCTAGTTTCTCTTTAAATTGTAATTTACCAATTGTTCATGTTGTCCACCTGTCATAAATATGGTGGCTTTCCACTCAACATCCCTCTAACCTCTTTCCAGTGTGCCTTCCTGCCATGCAGTGTCCATGAAGCTAAAAGCTACATTTCTCACACCCTTATAGCTCAGGTAGTGATGTAGCCAAGAGGCAGAAGTGTGAGTAATTTATTCTCAGGTGGTGAGTTTAAGAGGGGTGGTACATCTTTAGAGCCAACAGTTGTGCACCTCTAAGATGGTGTATTTCCTAAGTCTTTAGTTTCACCAGTTCCCTTCCTTATTCCACTTCTTCCTGATTATGGTGGAGTTCACAGCTTCCCTGGCAAGACAGTTCTGCACCATGGCTCTGGGAATCATTCCCAGAAGTTCAGCTTAGAGTCTGCTACTTCAGCCTTTCCAAAGACCTGTAAGCATCTACCTGTATTAAATCTCTCTCTTCTTAAAATAGCTGAAGTGGCTTAAAATAGCTTAAAATAGTTGTGTTACTTGCAGCTAAACCCTGACTGATACTCCAGCCATAACACTATTTTTCTCTACTGCTCAGTTTCCTTTTGACTCACCTTTAATTGGCTCATTCTCTGCAGAATATATTATAAATATTCTCCATTTCTGCCATCATGACTTTGAGCATAACCTCAACTCATAATTTACAAAAAAAAATTTACTGTTGCATGTTTTATTGCTGAACTGCTCTACCATCACCTAACAATTTTTTTCTGTTTTCACCAACATCTGTTTCTTTGATTCCCCCTTAAGTGTTAACTTCCTCCTCCAGAGTAATTATTTCATATGTCATGAGTTCTTATCCTCTCACCTCCTTCAGAATCTTGGTCTATCAACTTACTCTTATTCTTAAATCTTCAATTTCTCCTCTCCAGTCTTTCTCTTCTTACCCTACAAATATACTTAAGATGTATTAGTCATAAAATTGAAATTAAGAAACACTTTCTTAATTTTTTTCCCTTCAATGTCTCTCTTTCTTCGCCATCAGATTTGGAAATGGCAGTTACATTTACTGCTCTCATTTGCTTACCACCCAATCATTTCTTAACTTCTGGAAATATGATTTTAATCCTTGACTCGCTACTGATGGTGCTCCCTCTTACCATTCCAACGAGCTTTTAGTTTACAAATTCTGCAGTTTTTTTCCCAAAAGCATAGGCTCCACACTTGGAAATTTGTGCTGGCTCTGCTAGTTACTGACTTTGATTCTCATTCTGCCCTTCTGAAAAATGTGGACAATAATAGCAAATTCTTCCCCTAGATTATTGAGTAGATTAAATGGCATATTGCATGTAAAAGGCTTAGCATATTTCCTTGGATGTAATAAGCTCTTAATCAGTGTTAGCTAATAATAGAACAATATTAACAACAATCTGTAGAATGTGAGTGCTGATAATCTTCTCATTCTTGAAATGGATTCCATGGATTTAAACATATAATCTGTAAAGGCAAGTGTGCCAGCCTTATCAGAGTCATTCTTTAAACCAGGATTTGTTCTTTATTGGTGTTCTCCCACATTTTCCAGTCCACCAGACAAGGCCAGCCACCCAATGGCCCACCTTCCCAAGGCTATCACATGTTAAAATATGGGCTTATGTAATGTTTGTTAATTAACTCAAAAGTGCATTCAGAGAATAAGAGGTTTAAATGCTGTTGGTTGGTACTTTATCTTGCTCAGAGAGTTTGACATTTTTGTGACCAGGCTTCATCTACCAGTTTAACAGCATTTCTAACTATTGCCTTGAAAAAGTCCTGAGAGAAAAACATATTCAGTATCTAATCCTGAGCATATTTGATATGGTTCCTCTTCTCAAGTCAACAGTATTCTGCACATCTACTCTCTGAGACACTGAATTTTTTTTCGTATTTTCCTTGGCCACTCTTCCCTTTCCCAAAAGGCAGTGCTTGCCTAAGGATCTATCAACTCTGTTTGCTTCCCCCTTACTAATTACATCAGTTTTATAGCTTCTACTCTCACCAAAATGCCTCTCCAAACTCTATTACTCTGACCTCTTCTGATAGTTTCACATTCCAACAGTTAGATTTTTTCCATCTGGACATCTGCTCTATCTTCAAACTCAGTCCCTACAGACCATCCCAGTTTCACTTATGGACGTTATTATTTTAGATTTGTATATTTTTTTCCATATCTGATCTCCTAAATGAGACTTTGAAATCCCTGGAGACACAGTCTGTTTTACTACTCTTTGTGGCCTCAACATGCTTATCATTGCATTCTGTATAAAGTAAGTTCGTGATAGGTATTTGTGGACTAACTTAATGAACGATTGTTACAACAGAAAATGATTTGAATATTGTGCATTGAAATCTCACTAATGCTTTTTGTCTCTTGAATCCTTTTTGGTACTTGATCCAGCTTAACAGGTAGATGACAAACTAAGAGAAAACATTCGCATTGACAAAAAAGCACAGTGAAAATCCTAATTAACAAGGCAACCTTGAAAAAGAAGATAAAAAGAAGCAATATAAAACAAAATCTGATAGGAAAAAAAGCACAGTGGAAATCCTGGATTATACAAGGCAACCTTGAAAAATAACGTAAAAAGAAACAACATAAAACAAAATCTGATCGAAAGTGGACAAAGGATATAAATAGACAATTTACACATTGGCAAAGCATAGTTAGAATGCTAACTATGATGAAGAGATGCCAAATTTCACTAAGTAATCAGTGAGGTACCACTTTATATCTATCATCTTAATAAAATTGGAAAGTTAGACAATACCAAAAATTATTAAGGATGTCGGCTAGAAACCATAACATAGCACTGATATACGTAATTATTGTTATGATCATTTTGAAACGCAAACTTGCAGTTCTTAGTAAAAATGATCATGCAAATATCCTGTAGCCTACCAATTCTACTGCTGGATTATACGCCAAAGAAATTTTTCTACAGATCCCAAAGGTGACATGTTTCTATCAGTGCTGTTTATAATGACAGAGGTAGGGAGACAGCAGATGGCAATGAATCTTATGGCAATACGAAAAGACCTTAAAATGTTGAATGAAAACTGAATGAGGTCTATACTAGAATGCCATATATATATATATATGTGTATATATATATGTATATATATATGTGTATATATATATGTATATATATGTATATATATATATGTATATATATATGTATATATATATATGTATATATATATATGTATATATATATGTATATATATATGTATATATATATATGTATATATATATATATATATATATATGTATATATATATATGTATATATATATACACACACACACACACACACACAGAAAAAAATTGTATATCTTTCAAGGAGACTTATATCCAGAAACATATTCTCTTTATTAGAATCATGTCTTAGTCTCTTTGTGTTGCTATAATAAAATACCTAAGACTGGGAAATTTTTAAAGAACAAAAATTTATTTCTCACAGTTCTGGAGGCTGGAAGTTCAAGATCAAAACAGAGGCTGGTAGGGGCCCAGTCTCTCTGCTGCCAAGATGGCACCTTGTTGCTGCATTCTTTAAAGGGGAGAAAGGCTGTGTCCTCGTATAGTGGAAGAAGAGAATAAGAGAACTCACTTTCTCCAGACTTTTTATAAGGGCTCTGTTTCCATCTGTGAGCCCTCATGACTTAATCACCTCTTGAAGGATCCTCCTCTTAATACTATTACATTGGCAATTAACTTTCAATGTATGAATTTTAAAGGGGACACCATCATTCAAACCACAGCAAGTAAATACCATTGGCTGGTAGAAATGTAACTGAGAAGTAAATTCATTAAGAAATATTAAGGACCTTACAAGAGTTCATTTTCTCCTTTGAATTCTGCTTCTAAAAGTTTCTTTTAAGAAAACAGTTAAAAGTACACACGGAGAAATTCTGTGTTGTTTATAACAGTGAAAATTAGAGACAGTCTAAATGTCCAAAAATAGACAAGTAGCTTAATAAACTGTAGTACAACCATACTATTAAATAGTATTCAGCCACTACAATCATGTTTCCAGAGAAAATTTAATGACATTGGATAATGCTTTAAAATAAAGTAAACATGATACAAAACAATGATTCTTTCTGTTCAAAATAAGTATACAAATGCATGAAAAACAGTGAAGATTATGTTTTTTCATTTTACACGTTGCATTGTAAGATATTTTAATTTTCCAAATTATCTACAATGAGCTTTCATTATTCCTGTTACTAGAATTATATGCATGTCTAGATTTAAATATAGTTACAGATATAACTTTCACAGGTTACATACTTTTTATATAAGATTCATTGCATCTCTTATTTAAAGTGCTGTAACTAAACAATCCAGCTGAACCATTAGTTGAACTCATTCACTATCACTAGCCGCAGTGAGTATTTATAGCTCGAAAATGCTATTTAATTGACGTGAGAGGTATTTTTCCATCTAAGTTTTATAGTGCATCTCTGAAATGTGGAAAAGCTGACAGTCTTATATGGAGGAGCCAGTCTTGAGTATCACACACTAGGGATCCCACAAAACGACGCTCTGCATATGAGTTAAGTCATTTCAACTGTAAGCCACATTGCTCCTCTTTGCTTAGTGTGGGACCAACATGCTTTCCAGGTAGCTGAGAGACTGGACAATAAGGGATATATTATTAGACTGCTTATTTTCATACTTTTCAATACTTTATTACAGAAAAGAGTGGAAATTTGGTTAAGGAAAAAGACGTGCTATTAAGAAAGTTAAAAAAGCATCTCAGGCCAGGCGCAGTGGCTCACACCTGTAATCTCAGCACTTTGGGAGGCCGAGGTGTTGGATCACCTGAGGCTGGGAGTTCGAGACCAGCCTGACCAACATGGAGAAATCCCGTCTCTATTAAAAATACAAAATTAGAGTGGTGGCGCATGCCTGTAATCCCAGCTACCCGGAGGGCAGAGGCAGGAGAATAGCTTGAACCTGGTAGTCAGAGGTTGTGGTGCACTGAGACTGCACCACTGCACTCCAGCCTGGGCAATAAGAGTGAAACTCAGTCTCAAAAAAAAAAACAAAACAAAATAAAATAAAATATGAAAAGTATCTCTAGTCTCAGAGGCAAGATCCATTGTACTCTGTACTTTGAATTCCCTGGATGATAGATAATGGAGAATTTTATAAACTGGTTGTTGTTAACTGAAAAAGTAACACACCATGAGGATTGCATTTATGCTCAAGACAGTAGAGTAATTTCAGTATTTGACCACCCCATTAGTTGCAAACACATGCCAAAGTTAGACAAAATAAAAGGAAACCTCATAGTGACATGATAAAGAAAAACTGGTGGCTTCATCTCATACATACCAGTGACAAGGAGAAAGAATAGACAGGAATGCCTTTCTTTTTAAAATGAAACACTCAAGACTTTATGCCCACAGGTGTCCACAGGGCCATTTCTGGTTCTTTGATTAGAGCCCTGGATTCAATTTCACACATCATATCACGTCTCATGGCAAAGCTTCAAGTGTGAACTGGTGTCATTTTGCAGATTTAAATTCTGCCATCACCTAATTAATACATCAACAGTGAATCTTACACATAAGTTTGATTGGTTTTAATCTAAGGCAGGAGTAATGTGATCCATATTTTTCTCCTTAACATCTCCTAATATTCTTTACTTTAAATATTACTAACCAGTTACCAATTTGAATTCAAATATTTCTTTAATTGAAACTCATCATTGAAGGAACCTGAGCAACTAGAAAGAAAATTCTTTTCCTTCCTGATGCTACTTAGACCAAATGGCCACAGAGAATCTATACTGAAAAGAAAGTGCAGGGCTAGGCTGGGTGGGGTGATTCACGCCTGTAATCTCAGCACTTAGGAGGCCCAGGCCAGTGGATCGTGTGAGGTCAGGAGTTTGAGACCCGGCTGGCCAACATGTTGAAACCCTGTCTCTACTAAAAATACAAAAATTAGTCAGGCATGGCGGCAGGTGCCTGTAATCCCAGTTATTCAGGAGGCTGAGGCAGAAGAATTGCTTGAACCCAGGAGGTAGAGGTTGCAATGAGCTGAGGTCGCACCACTGCACTCCAGCCTTGGTGACAGAACGAGATGTTCTATCACAAAATTTATTTGTAACTGAATTTGTTGAATCAACACAAATGATTTTCTCAGATTATCAACCAAAATTTCCAAATCCTTGTCCTATACAATTTCCCCTCCAATGTGCTTTATATAGATTCTGTGGGGAAAGTGATTCAATGTTAAACCAGGTATGTTAAATCCAGGTAAGTGTAAAATCAGATTCAGTCATAGTTGAAGTTTCACTTAATTACCATGTAGTTGGCATGCAGGTGAACCAATTTTCTGTGTTCATCTCAATTGTTTAACCGTTTATTGAGTGCCTACTCTGTACTAGGCAGTATGCTAGACTGGCTTGAGGGAGAATAAGTATATAATCATGACATCGTGAAGATAGTTTGTTGTGTATGGGGTAGGGGAGACATGCTTCTAAAGAATTACCTATGGGTACCTAGGGAGCCCACAAGAAGAAAGGGTTGTTATCTCACTCCTTGGCTGCATACTTCTAATTTCCAGAATTTTCAGCCCCCAAGTGATAGACATGGTGAGGGAATTTTTGGAAGAACTTTCTGAAGTTATATGAGGACATAAACATAAAGACCAGGGACTGCTTTTTATATGGTGACTTCAGAAGGTGGGAAGCCTGCTGGACAAGAACACAGAAGCAGTTTGTGGGAGAATATGAATGTTATTTCTAAATGTAATATCTTACAATTCTATAAAATACCCTGTTGAGTAGTCCATTGCTCCCACTGCAGCAAGTAAAACTAAAAAAAATTACAAAAATAGAATTTTTGAAGACGTTGGAGAATTGTGGAAACAAAGAATTTTGGGAGGGAAGAAGTAAAATTTTAGATAAGAAGGAGCCTTTCCCAGTTGAACTGAAATCAAAGACTTCCTTTTTCTCAGGGGTATCTGATGATTCAGGGAAGGGGCATAAGCAGAGGGGCTCTACTGGGGTAGACAGACGAGAACGTTCATGGCTGCCTCTGCTGGTATGACAGATTGAAACACATTGGAGCACCAAAGTTATGGCTTTCTTTCCACATGACATATTTTCTGTCTGCTGAGACAGCTGTAGAGGCACAACAGCTGGATCAGAAAGGTAGAACAAAATATCCTGCTGTCTTGTAAAACTTAGAAGTCAAAGTCCTGCTAAATTTTTGACTCAGGTGGGTTGGCAGACCAAATAGCTAAGTACAAAACTTCTGAAGGAACTCCGAGCGCTAAGGACAGAGAACTCTGCTAGGATCTCAATCAGAACCCTGGCTTCTGTGACATTGGGGCCACTAGCAAATATTTTGGGCAGGGCTTTGTCTATATAAACAATACTGAGATATATTATAAGATTCATATAAGGTAGAGTGATTTACTGATGAAGATTTAGAATTATGGATAGAGAAGAGGCACATACATACTTGTATATTGTCCAAGTGGTGCATGTGAATATTCTTTCTTCATAGTATGCAGGCACCATCTCCTCCTGTTGATGTCCAGGAACCATCTCTTGATGTTCTTTATTGTTAAATATGCTATTCTTGCCTGATTGTGTATCTCCCACCATAAAGAAAAAGTAGCTTTTTGAACTGGTTTGTGTTAACACAATGTAGGGTTTCTTGACTCTGTAGTTCCCTAGTACCATTTATTTCATGCTGTTTACATCAGTACCCATGATGTTGTGGCATCCACCCTGCTTCCCAGGAATAGTGGCTCCCATTGACACTATCCAATGTGATTATTGTGTTTTGTGGACAATAACCTCAAATCGAAGTTTTACCCATAGTACACTGGAAAATGTAAATTATAATCTGTTTTCTGGTAATATTAAATTTACTTTTCAGAATTTTATTGAACAAAGTTAAAACAATGTATTTTCTGACCATGTTTTCTCTTGAACCTTTTTAGGCCATGATCAATGCCTTCCTAGATTGTGCTCTTTTTCAATGTTGAGTGTTCCCCTGCCTTCCACATACCACCAACAGCAGGGAGAAGAGGTGAGGCCCATATAAGCAGAAGAAAGAGTGGCCCATTCACTCAAGAGTATCTAGCCCTCATTTAACATGGCATAAAAATGATCCAGGAGAATATGACATCACCACATCTATCTGGGAACAGAGGCAAGAGAAGACATTGATCAGAAAAGCCCAATGGCATTGTGGAGGCATGGTCTTAAAAACTCCCAGAGGAAAAAGGCATGGTCATCCAGGATGCCTGACCTGTGATTCAGAGTCTGCAGAGAGGGTGGAGTGAGCATCTTTGGTGCCAGATATGGAGGGCAAAACATAAAAGATAACTGCTGCCCCATCCCCTGCCTTTGAATGCTATAGGCCAGAGGTGACATTGTAGTCAGGAAATAGAAGGGAAAGAGTCAATACACAGGCCCAAATACCCAGCTCAGGCCCAGAGGTGGCAGTGGACCACTAGTAGTCCATAGCCCTGAACTCATTCCGTGTCCAATGTGAACAAGAGTAAACCAACATCAGAGTGTCAGCAGCATTCTGGTGGCCCAATCTTACATTATCCTGTGAAAGAAATACTACACTGGCCAGCAGCAATGATCTGATTATCAGGTTGTCCTCTTGAAATAAGAGTCTAGCCACAGTAACCTAGGATGATGTTAGAGGTTCAAATCCTGAAGCTCTTTAGGCTATTTGGTTGAATCCATGGGTAAAGAAGAGGGTCTGAAAACAAGCTGAAAAGAGAAATAGGTCCCAGTATAGGCATGGGATGCACTGCCCAGATAGACCTTCTGGCCCAGTCCTACTATGACGAGAGGAATTGAAAAATTTATGGAAATGCTTCTGATAACTAGAACCTATGTAAGACCAGAACTCAGCAAGCCCTATTTGAATTGTACTGCTGGTCCTGGCCTACCAAATGCATTAGATGAGAATTTAGAAAATTTCAAGGAAGGTACTGAAAATCCAGGGTTCCTGAATTGTGAGGCCTGGTACAGTGCCATTTGCTCTGCTTCATGAGCAACGCTGCCTAAATGGCCCATGCCTGAATGATGGACAGCTTTTTTATTTTTAATAGAAATTTGTTTTTTAATATAAATATTTATTTATTAAAATTTTTGAATTTCTTAACAAAGACCATCTTGAAGATGGAGAGTTTTTTAAACAATGTATGGCATATAAAAAAATTATGTCATGCTAGAAAATAGAACTAAATAACCAAAAAAAAAAAGCAAAAGAAAAAACAGATGATAGAATGAACACTATATATAATCCAAATATTTAAATGATCAGGCATGGACTCTTTAAATAACTATGAATGATATGCTTAAGAAAGTAGATACCAGTTTTAATTCATTAAAAAGTGGAAATTCTAGAAATGAATAAAATAACTGAAATTAAGAATTCAATAAGAGTGTTTAACATCAAATGAGACACAGAACAGAGGAGTATTGTCTTAGAACATGGATCTGGAATGAATTATGGAGAGAAAGAAAGGACGATATATACAAGAAGAACCACAGCTTTAAAAAGCTCTAGAAACTTCCAGCAGTATAAATACAAAGAAGAAAGACAGCTGCATCATAGTAAAACTGCTAAAAGCAAAGAGAAAGAGAAAGTCTTAATATCACCAGAAGAAAAACATGTGAACTTTAAAGAAGCAACAGGAAGACTCATGGCAGACTTTCAAGGAAAGTATGAAATGAGATCTTTAAATTTCTGAAAGACAGTAGCTGCACATTTATAACCCAACCACTGAGAAAATGTACTTTGAAATGAAGGTGGAATAAACACTTTTTAGATAAACACTGAGAGATTCTTTTCACCAACAGACCCATACCTAAAGAAATTCTAAGTGAATGCTTCAGAAAGAAGGAAAGTGATCTAAGTGACAGGCATTGAGATTTATGAAGAAAAGGCTATTATAAAGGATTAACGTAGTAAACATAAATGTATACTGAATTAAATAAATGACAGCTACTGATCCTCTTTGACTTACAATGGAGTTACATCCGGATAAACCCGCCATAAAATAAAAACATTATAAGTTAAAAATGCATTTAACAAACCAATAAACCTAACATAAAGTCAAAAAAAGTCAGCCAGGTGTGGTGGCTCGTGCCTGTAATTCCAGCATTCTGGGAGGCCGAGGCAGGCCGATCACTTGAGGTCAGGAGTTTGAGACCATCCTGGCCAACATGGTGAAACCCTGTATCTAACAAAAACAAAATGTAGCTGGGCGTGGTGGTAGGCACCTATAGTCCCAGCTACTCAGAAGATTGAGGCAGGAGAATTGCTTGAACCCAGGAGACAGATGTTGCAGTGAGCCGAGATCGTGCCACTGCACTCTAGCCTGGACAACAGAGTAAGACCCTGTCTCAAAAAAAAAAAAAAAGTAAGTCAAACTATGGTGAGCTGGGGACTGTTTGTATAGCATAGAAGGGTAGAAGGAGGTTAAGCATAGTCTTCTAAGATAGTTCCATTATCCAAAAGGTGATAAAATACAAAAGTATAGTAAACTCTGCTAAGTTAAAGATGCATATGGTAATCTGTGGGTAACCACTGAAAGAGAATAAAAGCTAATAAAAAGGAAAAATAAATATTTTAAAATACCCGATTAGCCCAGAAGAAAGTATGAAACTAAACAATAATGAACAAAGATCAGAAGCAATAAACAGAAAACAAATACTAGGTTGGTGCTATTAGATAAAACTGCCATGACTTTTAATGGAAAAACTGCGATTACTTTTGCACCATCCTAATATTTGTACAGTTGCTTTAAACCCAAATACACCAGCAATTACACTAAATATGAATGGAATAAACATTCCAGCTAAACAAGCATCCTCTAGGAAAGGAGTTGGCAAACTACATAATTGGTCAGATCATGTTTTAAGCTTTGCGGGCTACATATATCTCTGCTACCTATTCTTTCTTCATTGTCTTTTAAAGCCTTTTAAACATACAAAAACAATTCTTAGCTTGTATACCATACAAATCAGGCAATCTAGATTTGGCTTGAGGGCAACAGTTTGTCAATCTTCGCTCTAAGCAACAATAACAGTGGTAATTACAGTGATAATATTTATTTAGGACCCACTATAGACTGGGCACATTTATAAAAAAAACTTTATAAATTCATTTAAGCCTTATATCAATAATGTGGACTAGGTACTGATATAATCTTCATTTTACTGAAGAGGAACTTGAGACACAGAGAAGTTAAGTAATTAACTTGATCAAGTCTTACAGTAAGTGACAGAACCAGGCAGTCAGGCTCCAGAGCTAACCTTCCTACTGAGTTGATTAATAATGTTTTTGGCTATTGTGTAATCCACTTGAAAACAGTAGCAATACAGTTGGTTGGTGAATCTTGCATCTGAAGGGTAGAGATGAGGACCAAATATCCTCAACTTCAAATATCCTCAACAAGGTCCAGCTATCAGCAAGAATCATTGTCTCTATTCATTCATTTTGCAATAATCAGGGCTATTGATTGATGCCATATCTAACTGTAGCTTAAAATTTGTTTTTCTTTATTAAGTCTAAATTTTTCCAGTCCTCATGAAAGGCCGTTTCTAAGAAATCTGTTTCTCAGTATATAATGCTAATATGAGTTTGTTTTTAAAACAATACAGTAACTGCCAATACCACTTCTGCAATCTTACGGATAGGCATTGATCAATTGCAGCAAGTCAAGCCTATAAGTTTCTTGTGGCAATTTGTCCAGATCAACCTTAAAACCATTTGCAAGTTTGTAAAGATGCAGTCTACATTTCTGCTAATAACATTTTGTGTGTTTTTTAAAAATCCAAGTATATAATTAAGTTGTTGTTTCTTGTTTAAATTATGGAGATAAAAGACCACTGTATAAATGATTATTTTTAGAAGTTTTTAATATTGTATACATTTCAAAGATTTTATAGAGGAAAAGAGGACACAATTGGGATTCATAGTTTGCAAATAACTGTAGATGTAAGTATTAGTGTTACTCCTTTTTTTCAAAAAAGCAGATAAAAAAATTTTAAATTACTCAACGGTGATAGCATAATATAGTGAATTTTTATTTGAAGTTCAAGTGTTGAAATTAAGCATTTTATGTACCATCATTTGGACACTCAAATATATTTTCTTAGATTTATAATTTAGGCATTAAAAATATGTCCTAGTAAAAGTTTTACCATACAAAGCTAGGATAGGGATATCACAAGGCTAATTTTACCAATAAAATTAAAATATATTAAACAACAGTTTCATGTTCTTATTTATTTCTGCCTAAAAGTTATTTTAGTTTTTAAGTGGGCACTAGTGTTATATTTTAAAATATTATTTCAAATACAAATAATTCTAGAAAAAGTACTAAAGCATCAGAATAATAATATAAGGAAATACTTTTTCCCTTAAATCTCAGTTCATTTTGTACATCAGTAAAATCTCTAAGAAGATCTGTTAGATGTTGTGAACCAATTAAGCAAATGAAGTTTACTACAGTGAACACAAAAGAAAAGATTGATTCTAGTTGGAACTAGGTGTTTTAGTGCAAGTTTACAATTCCCTTCTCTTTATAGGTAAAATGTTATAAAATCCCTGGTGGTAAATTTAATTTTGTTTTCATTCTTCATTTGTCTGGCAACTGCAGTCACTTGCCAAATAACTGTCCCTATCATTTGGCCCAGTTTTTTTGGCAACCCAAAAAGAGAGAGAAAATCACTGGAGATGTTCTTTCTGAGGCCAAACATTAGGTTGCAGCAATTGGCAGCTTTTGATTATTCTCCACTGTATTAGTCCATCTTGCATTGCTGTAAATAAATACCTGAGGCTAAGTAATTTATAAAGAAAAGAGATTTATTTGGCTTATAGTTCTGCAGGTTGTACAAGAAGCATAATGCTAGCTAACACCTGTTTCTAGTGAGGCCTCAGGAAGCTTTCATTCTGGCAGAAGGCAAAGGGAAGCTGGCATCAAATGACGAGAGAGAACAAGAGAGAGAGGAAGAGGTGCCAGCCTCTTTTAAACAACTGGAGAGAGCAAGAACTCCCACATCACCAAGGAGATGGCACGGAGCCATTCATGATTGATCCACCCCCATGACCCAAACACCCCCCACTAGGCCCTGCCTCCAACATTGGGGATTACATTTTTTCTTTTTTTTTTTGAGACTGAGTTTTGCTCTTTTTGCCCAGGCTGGAGTGCCATGGCACAATCTCGCTCACTGCAACCTCCGCCTTTCAGGCTCAAGCGATTCTCCTGCATCCTAGTCTTCCTAGTAGCTGGATTTACAGGCACCCACCACCACGCCCAGCTAATTTTTTTGTATTTTTAGTAGAGACATGATTTCACTATGTTGACCAGGCTGGTCTCGAACTCCTGACCTTAGGTGATCCACCTGCCTCAGGCTCCCAAAGTGCTGGGATTACAGGTGTGGCCACGGTGCACAGATCAGGGCATTTTAACATGAGATTTAACACTATAACATGAGATTTGGAAGAGACAAATATCCAAACTATATTATCCACTAACAAGTGTTCTCCAAAAGGTTTCAGAGGCAGCACCTTTTGTTGACTGACAATTTCCCTATATGGACATTTCAGTAGGAAGACATCCTGAATACCTCCTTAAAAGAAATGCCTAGATTCTCTGCCTTCTCTCTTCTTCCTGAGTGCTCCACTCTTTCTTCTGGGACCCTCCTGCTGCAATGTTCTGCAACCCACCTTCCAGGAAAGGCTCTGATATATTCATCTACATTAAGGTGTAATGGACTTACTGATGTATCAAGCAGGAAGACAGCCACCTTTGTGCTAGTCAATTTTATCTATCAATCTGACTGGGCTAAGGGATGTACAATAGCTGGTAACACATATTTTCTGGGTGTTTCCATGCGAGTGTTTCTGGAAGTGATGAGAATTTGAATGGATAGGGTGCATAAAGAGGACCATCGTCACCAGTGTGAGTGGGCATCATTCAGTCTGTTGAGGTCCCAAATAGAACTAGAAGGCAAAGGAAGGGTGAATTTTTTCTCTCTGTTAGAGCTGGGACATTCATCTTCTCCTGCCCATAGAAAATGGAGCTCCTTGTTCTCTGTCATTGGCACTTGGGCTGAATTATGACATTGGCTTTCCTGGTTCTCCAGCTCACAGACTGCAGATTACAGGAATTCTCAGCCTTTCTAATCACAAGTCAATTTGTATAATATGAAATATGTATATATTTTTTATAAACATAAATATTTATAAATGTAAAATTTATATATACTTATATATTTATACGTATATAATATATACATATATATATATATATATATATATATATATTTTGTTTCTCTGGAGAATCCTGAATAATACATATTCCTTGGGGAAATTTGCATTTTAATAGAGTTCCTCGAAGTGAATCTCTTGTTGTAGACTGTCCAGCATTAGCAAGGAAGACAGTGGTGGAAAAGAAGTAACCCTGAAATCATATAATACAAATTGCTGTTCATTCTACTACTTGTTAGGGTTCACATGATGAGTAAAAGCTAAGCTACTTTGGTTCACTCGGTGAAACAAAGGGAGAGTTGACTTATCATCAACAGAGCTTTTTTTAAATTTTTACTTAGTTTCAAGGTTACATGTGCAGGTTTGTTATATAGGTAAACTGGTGTCAAGGTGGTTTGTTGTACAGATTACTTCATCAGCCAGGTACTAATCCAAGCACCCAACAGTTATTTTTTCTGATCCTCTCCCTTCTCCCACTCTGTACCCTCTTATCTCCATGAGTTCTCATTATTTAGCTCCCACTTATAAGTGACAGTATGCAGTATTTGGTTTACTGTTCCAGTGTTAGTTTGCTGAGAATAATGGCCTCCAGCTCCATCCATGTTCCTGCAAAGGACATAATCTAATTCTTTTTTCATGGCTGCATATTATTCCGTGGCATATATGAATCACGTTTTCTTTGTCCAGTCTACCATGGGTGGGCATTTAGGTTGATTCCATATCTTTTCTATTGTAAATAGTGCCACAATAAACATACAAGTACTAGTGTCTTTATGATAGAATAATTCATATACCTTTGGGTATAGACCTCGTAATGGGATTGCTGGGTTGAATGGTAGTTCTGTTTTAGCTCTTTGTCAACTGAACTTTAACCATATGAACAGGCAAGATTTAAAACTGAAGACAATTATCTTCAATACTTCCACAGGCATGTATGTATCTACATGCATATAAGATTGGATGGGAGATAATGTATTTGCAAAAAGAAATATGTATTTTATTTAAGCAGATTTTTAAGAATCTTAGCAGAAGCCACAAAAGCTAACAAGATAAAATTATTCAAAATTTTACTCATGATTTGCCTTGTTACTTCATTGAATTACTCTTTGCCATTTTATGGTCCAAACAACAGAGCTGAAGAAAAATATCACTTTTAAATGGTGAAAAATACGAGAAATATAGTTGGAATTCTTTCTTAAGGAAAGCTCTTTTTGTACTTGTGCAATTTGAAATGGCAGCAATTAGTTTCTTAGCAGGACCTAATCACTTGCACAAAGAGAAAACATATCATTTTAGATATGGAATCAGCATTTGATTTGATCAGCAAATTCCTAATTTAAAGAAAGAAAAATAGCTTCAGGGCTTGGGTGGTCCAGAGTAGTGAACCATGCATGTAAAATGCTGAGCCTTTGATTAGGAATATAAATAATTATTAGCTTATACCACATGGTGTTTCTCCTTTTTCTCTTTCATTCTGTATATCTGCAGGGTGTTTTATAAAATTTAACTGTGGAAAGGAGGGCAAGCTAGCCAAAGGGCTCTTGTCCTAGCTTGCCTCTTGTGAACACAGAATTCTCAATGCTTTGGTTAAATTGCAGATTCCTGCTGTCAGAGGAGTAAGAAAATTATATGTGTCATCTGTGGATGCTGTACCTAACATTTTAAAGATGTGTAGACACCTTGTTTCCGGTTCCTTTTTTCTAACAGCTAATTGTACATTCAAAAACTAAATATGAACATATTCAGTTTTAGGTATAGTGCTTTTATGCCAAAATTTCCATGGGGATTATGGAGCCTTTTTCCCCTAGATTTTTTATTTATGGAATTAATTCTAATCAAGTAATTCTTATTCATCTCCACTGATATAAAGTAATACTTAGTAAAAGAAAAATAGAGCGTATTTTTCTAAACATTTTTCTGAGGATCAAAACATTGATATTTGATGGAGTTAAGAAATGTATTATATACCTAAATTTCATGAAATTCTGCCTAAATACAAACAGAAGAAAGTGGGGCACTTGGGTAATTATTTAGAAAAATTCAACACATACTCTCAATCTGTTTCTATTCAGGGGAGAGTTAGTCTAAATACCTCAGGTCCACAATTTGCTGTACACATCAATTCGAGAAAAGAACAGATCAGTGCCATTTTTCATAGGGAACAGCTTTCTTCTGTTAAGGATTAAGATGTCAGAACAGATCTCCCAGTTCACCTCCTAAAGAAATTGTGTTTACTCACATCTTTATGGAGATAGCAGATGGATAAAGTGAATGTAGCTTTATGGATGAGCAGCTTGTTTTCAGGTAACCTAAACAGGAAATAAGCGATGATGAGCGGTGTTTATTTGCAGTCTACCTCCAAGGCCTCATCTTTACAGCATGGCAATTTTGAACCGGTGCTGGTTGGGATCTCCTTGATGCCTTGTCCTAGTTGTGTACCTGGCCCACCATTTATTCTTCGCTCACTCCAACCCACACTTGTCTGGTCACATTCAAATACTAATATTTATTCCGAATTGCAGAGAAACTTGAGTCCTGTTGCAAGCAACTGCTCTAAGTTCTTTCCTCAGATTATAAGCATCTTGTTTCATAGCAGAGCTGAAATACTGCTTTGTCTGTTTCAGATCTTATTGCTGACTTCCATTGCTTAAATGTATAGAATGCAAGAGGAAGATTCTCCTGGGTGACATTCTTTCTATCTGATGTTTTCCTCCTCTAGAATACTTCCTCAACCTTTGAGACATATTTTATAGTCTCTTATGGATATCAGTAGGATATCTAGGAAGTAGCCAGCTTGCTCTTGCCTTGTCTCAGATGAGACTTTGAATTGTGGACTTTTGAGTTAGTGCTTAAATGATTAAGACTTTGAGGGACTGTTGGGAAGGCATGATTGGTTTTGAAATGTGAGGACATGAGATTTGGGAGGAGACAGGGGTGGAATGATATGGTTTGGCTGTGTCCCCACCCAAATCTCAAATCGTAGCTCCCATAATTCCCACATATCATGGAAGGGACCTGGTGGAGATAATTGAATCATGGAGACAGGTCTTTCTCATGCTGCTCTCATAATAGTGAATAAGTCTCACAAGATCTGATGGTTTTATAAAGGGGAGCTCCTCTGCACATGTTCTCCTTGCCTGCCACCATGTAAGACATGACTTTGCTCTTCATTCACCTTCCACGATGATTGTAAGGCCTCCCTAGCCATGCTGGAAAGCCCTCTTGCTTTTACAAATTACCCGTCTCAGGCATGTCTTTATGAGCAGCATGAGAACAGACTAATACAGGAATCCTTTCTTTAAATATTTCAGAACATAGACAATCCAGGTGAGGCAAAAGAGACAATTTCTGCAAAAGTCAATATGTGTAAAACAGCAACATTTTGCAAACAATTTTGCATTTTTCTTAGACATGCATATACAGAAATCTTATCCTTCCCTTCTAGGGTGGGCTGTGACATTTGTGTCCCTTTGGTGATGGTCTGCAGCACAATTGAGGCCTGCTTAACTTCAGTTATATTAATGTAAAAGAGAGTAGGTTTGAAAGCTTCTTAGAAAAAGACTTTCTGAAGATAGTAATTGCTGGAATGAAATTCCAACTTGACATCTGTTCCAGATTCACCTGCAGTTATTGCTTACCTATTTAGAGGCAACTGGTGACATGGCAAAGCACAAGATGTGTGAGACAAAGAGCTAAAAGAGCTGAATGTCTCCATGCCATCTCCCGATGATAAACATGAGATTTACAGAAATTCACATTTGACCAAAGTCACACTATTAAGTGCCAGAGTCAATACTAGAATGCAGGCCTTCTGGCTTGAAATGGGTGCCTTTTCACTACATTTGTTATGGACACTGTAATTCTGTTAATTAAGATGTCATTAGTTGGTGAGGTTTTTACCAGTTTTTAAGTAACAGTTTTATTGAGATAATTCATACACCACAAAATGTTTATTTGTAACGTTTATAATTCACTGGGTTTTTGTATATTCAGAATTATGCAACTGTCACAACAATCTAATTTAAGAACATTTTCATCACTCTATAAAGAAAACCCAGGCAGGGTACAGTGGCTTATGCCTATATTCCTAGGACTTTGGGAGGCTAAGGTGGAAGGTCATTTGAGTTCAGGAATTCAAGACCAGCCTGGGAATCATAGTAGGACCCTGTTTCTACAAAAAGTTAAAAAAATTAACCAAGCATAGTGATGCATGCCTGTGGTCCCATCTCCTCAGGAGGCTGAGGTAGGAGGATTTCTTAAACCCAGGAGGTTGAGGCTGCAGTGAGCTGTGTTCACTGCACTCCAGCCTGGGTGACAGAGCAAGACCCTGTCTGAATTTTAAAAAAGAAAAGAAAGAAAGAAAACATATACATTAGGAGTCTCTATTCCCTCCATTTTCTAGTCCCTGGAAAAAAGCGATATATCTGTACAATGGAAAATTATTCAGCCTTAAAAAGGAAGGAAATTCCATCACATGCTACAACATGAATTATTATTATTATTTTTTAAGACAGAGTCTTACTCTGTCACCTAGGCTAGAGTGCGATGGTATGAACTCGGCTCACTGCAACCTCCGCCTCCTGGGTTCAAGTGATTCTCCTGCCTCAGCCTCTCCAATAGCTGGGACTACAGGCATGCACCACCACATCTGGCTTTTTTCTATTTTTGTAGAACAGGCTTTCATCATGTTGGCCAGGCTGGTCTCGAACTCCTGGCCTCCAGGGATCCACCCACCTCAGCCTCCCAAAGTGCTGGGATTACAGGTGTGAGCCACCATGCCTGGCCTAATCCTGAAAACATTATGGTAAGTAAAAGAAGCCAGTCACATATTGCGTGACTTCATTTATATGAAATGCCTGGAATAAGTAAATCCATGAGCTTTTTAAAAAGTTGTGGCAAAATACACATAATAAAATTTACTATAATATCTTAACCATTTTTAACTGTACAGCTCAGTGTTGTTAAGTACATTTGCATTGCTGATCCAGGACCACTAACCATCTCCAACCTTTTCATCATCCTAAACTGAAACTCTATACCCATTGCACGCTAAGTCCTCACTTCCTCTCCCCTCACCCCCACCCCCGGCAAGCCACCATTCTACTTCCTATCTCGATGAATTTGTCTACTCTAGGTACCTCATGTAAGTGGAATCACAGAATATCTGTCTATTTGTGACTGGCTTATTTCACTTAGCCTATTGTCATTAAGGTTCATCCACATTGTAGCATGTGTCAGAATTTCATTCCTTTTTAAGGTTAAATAATATTTCACGATATGCATGTATCACATTTTATTTATCAAATCTCTCTCAGCAGACACTTGTGTTGATCCTACATGTTGGCTATTGCAAATGATGCTCCTATAATTGTGAGTGTACAAATTCACAAATATCTCTGAGACCCGGATTTCAATTCTTCTGAGTGTACACACAGGAGTGAAATTATTGGGTCATATGGTAATTCTGTTTTTAATTTTTTGGAGAAACTGCTATAGTATTTTTTAAGCATTCATAGGTGCTTGTGGTAAATGAATGTCTCAATCCTATCTATCATTTGCGTGCAGACAGGCAAAATCTACCTGAGCACAGTTGAATTCCAGGCTCCAGAGCAATAAGGTTAGAAACAAATTATCTACTTCCCACCAATAGTGCAGCTTTTCAAAAGCCCCCAAAATGTCTCATTTTTTAAATTCAGTAACTAAAACTGATTTCAATCTCAGTCTATTATCTGTTAACTTTAAGAAAAATTTTAGAGTATTACTTTATTTTCAATTGCCCTATAAGTCAATCTTCCCTCCATGGTTAAACAGAGCCTGCCCACCCATGTTCGAAGGAAGAGCCATTTACAAATGGGTGGTTTATGTGTGTGTGGCCCAAACACTGTGCTATACACTGAATTTTTGTCAGAGAGGATTCTATTTGCATCCCCTAATGGTTTAGTTGCAGTCATGCCTCAAGGCATAAAATAGACTGGATTTTGTATCACTTTATTTTTCTGATTCATGAGGGAAAAAGAAGATTGAAGTCGTTTCTGATTTGGAAGGAGGGAGAGAAGTACTACTCATTCTCCCTTTACTCTCAAGTGCTTTCCGTTTTTTCCCCTCCTAAATGTCACTCTCCCTGAAAAAAAAGAAGAGTTCACAGCCTTAAATCCCTCAATTCATCACTAACATTTTCTTTGCAGAAGCAATGGAAAGAAAACCAGAGATGATTCTATCAGCATCAGTGCCCTGTGGGGAGGAATTTGGCAACTTCCTGCATTAGGAGAAAGTCTTCCTGCATTAGGAGACACCCTTCAAGGCTGGCCCCTAAGAGAGGCTCTATTTTAATAAGCCAGGTAAGCTGGGCATGGTGGCAGGTGCCTGTTGTCTCAACTCCTCAGGAGGCTGAAGCAGGAGGATCCCTTAAGGACAGGAGTTCAAAGCTTCAGTGAACTATAATTGCGCCTGTAAACAACCACTGCACTCCAGCCTGGGCACTGTGGTAATATCCCCATCTCTAAATAATAATAATAATAATAAAAGAAGAAGAAGCAGCAGCAGTCAGGTGCATATTTTCCATAAAATGATCTCCCTCTTAATGAAAGCCTTACTAAGCCTCCTCAGAAGTATTTGTTGCTCAAATTCCAAGCCAACGAAACAAATAATCTTGTGTATTTTTTAAACTTAAAGTTAGCCTCAATCACGTACTTTGTGAACCACTGATTTTCTTACTAAAGAGAAATCAATCTGATCCTCCCTTCCAGTTATGTAGAGAGATGTGTGTGCTCTTGGGAGTGAGCAAAAATTAGAGAATGCCTAGGAAAACATCTGTCACCTTATCCTTTCAGATGGAGGAAACCACTTTGTCCACGCAGATGGAAGGCCATGAAGAACTTCCCTCTGCCACTACTAACTGAGGCCCCATTGTATTAATTGACTATGTGAAAGCCGCTACAGGCCAGGCCTGTGGTGCCATTGTGTGTGCATTAGCTTCAAACCATCATCAGAATGACTGAACCGTGAGCCTACAAAGCTCTGCCTGCTATGGGCACAAGTCCTGACTTCCCTCTGCAGTGACTCACAGCCTCTTCACTTTTGTCAGCCCAAGCATCTACGAGAGTTAATCCCATGGTATTCTCCATCCCTGTTTACTTCAGCAGCCTCAAGAAGGCCAGATCATGCCTCTTCGCTCCAATGTTCAGCCCTCTATGGCTCTGTTAACCCCGTAATAATCTGACCTGAACTTTCTTCCTCCTGCCAGCAGGGCCCCCTTCTCTGTTCCCTCTGGAACTCACATCTGTCATCAACAAAAATCCCCCGTAGCCTCAATCTCATCTTGCTGGAACCCTAACCTGGCTCTCCCCTGAGGACACTACTTTCCCTATAGTTCCCACAGGTGGTGCCTTTTTTTGCCTCCTGAAACTGGGCCCATAAGTTGTAGCTATTCTCTGTGCCCTTCCTTGCCACTTCCAGGCCATGCTTTTGCCTCTTCCCTAAACGTCCCAACTCCTTCAAATCTCATACCTTTGTGAATTCTACCCACCACCCATCCCTACTGTAATCACCAAGTCCTCCCAGATCACTCTCCATCAACACTTAAATATTTTTGCTCTTGGTTCATTGTCAACCTCTCCAGTCATCTCTATATCACTGAGATGATTCTTCCATGAAGTTGAGTTTCAGGCCCTTAATTACCTCTTTGAAATCTCTTCAGATATCTTTGCCATTTATTCTCTGAAAGTGTCATCCAACCTCATGGCTTTAAATACTGTCTACTGAGGCCAGTCAAACTTGTATCTTCAGCCCCTGTCTCTCCCCCGGGCTCCAGATTTATATACCCAGTTGGATACTGAAACTCTTCACTTGGATGTCTAATAAAATCTCAAACTTAACATCTAAAAAATAACGATTTATTGATTTGCGCTATGCCCCTCCCACCAAAACCTGCCCCTTCTCATAAAGTGGAAGCTCCAGTCTCCTAGCTAGTCAGGTCCAAAATGTTGAAGTTGCCTTAAGTGCTTTACATCACATTCCACATCTAATCTCAAATTCCATTGGGTCCACATTAAAAATATTTGCAAAACTTATTGCTTTGTACCACTTCCACTGATACCACTATCAGCTCCATCAAAGATGACAGCCATTGGCTTCATAACTTCACTGCTGCTCTACTGTCCTTGGCTTTCCCAGTCTATCATCCACCTAGAAGCCTAGGTGATCTTTCCAAAACGCAAGATAGATCATCACTCTCGTCTGCTCAAAACCCTCCAGTGGCTCTCCAGATCACTTTTCCCAAAGCTTTACCCTGGTCTGCAAGAACTCAACTGACCTGAGCCCCAGATACCCCTTAGTCTTCCCTGTGACCCCTCTCCCTCCACCCCAGGCTCACTATGCTCCAGCCTCCCTATCCCTGTTACGGCTCCTCCTATACCCCAGGGATACCCTTCCCTCAGGGCTTTCGTACTTGCAGTGTCTCTGGAACATTTTCCCCTGCAAATATCCACTTGATTCCCTCCCTCACTTCATTTAGGTCTCTGTTCAACTGTCACCTCCTCTAAGAGGCCTTCCCTGGTCCTCAATTTAAAATTGCACATCTACATCATGACTGGCTTCCCCTTTATCCTTTTTTTCCCATAGCGTTTATCCTCACGTGATGCATTATATATTGTCTTTATGTATTTATCACTAGCTCCTCCCACTAGAACCAAAGTTCAGTTTCATCCTAGCATTTAGCTTTACAAAAGCATGATTTTATATATTCATCACTCTCTATCCCAGCAACCCATGCCCTTACTAAATATTTCTTGACTGAAGTAAATCATCTAAATGCTGTAAATGCAGGAAATGCTTTTATTCTCTTACTTTCATGATGCTTTCACCAGAAACCAGAACCAACTTTGATAGAAATTATCTATGTTAACTTTCCAGAAAAATCACTTAATGTCTACCAAATACATATTGAGCACCTATTACATGCCAGACATTATCCTAGGTGCTGGGGGCATAGCAGTACACAGAACAAATATCCTGTGTTCATGGATCTTCTGGAAGGGAAGATTGAATAAATATGCAAATAAGCAAAATATATGGCATGGAAGACAATCCCAAGTGCTAAAAAGAAAAAGTAAAGAAGGTGTATAGGATATCAGGGGTTGAAGAAATTGGAATTTCAAGTAATGTGGCCAGGCAATGCCTCAAAGAGAAGACACGTTTTGAAGGAAATGAGGGGAATAGCAAAGTGAGGAAGCAAAGAAGTTGTGAGCATAAATTGTGTGTTCTAGGACTAGGAAGGAAGCCAGTGTGACTGATGCAGAGAGAACAAGGGAGAGAGTGAAAGGTGATGCAAGTTAGAGAGGTGAAGAGGCCAGATCATTTAGGGTCTTACAAGCAAGAGATAGCAACTTGTCTTTTACCCTGAGTGAGGAAGAAGCCACTGGAAGGGTTTGAGTAGATAAATGACATGACTTGCCTTAAGTTTTTCAAGATGACTCTGGCTGCTGAAAATGGACTGCCGAGGGTGCGGGCAGAAGAGAGCAAGACTAGTACACTAATCTAGATGACAGCTGAGTGGCCTGGGCCGGAGAAGGAGAAGAGCAGGTGGTAAGAAGTGGTCTCCTTTTAGATACATTTTAGAGGTAGCACTACCAGGTTTTGCAGATAGACTGAATGTAGGTTATGAGAAAGTAAAAGAGTTAAAGATACCACCAAAGTGATTGGCCTGAGCAAGTGGAGAAAGGTGATGTCTTAAATTGAGGTGGTAAAGGTTGCCGGTGACGGTGACTTAGGAGGAAAAATCAGGAGCTCAAATTTAACTACATTGAGACTGAGATGCTTATTACTTATGTATCTAATTAATGTGTCAAGTAACAATTAAATATGTGATTCTGGACAAGACATTTTTAGACATCAAGTCTAGATTGACCCTATAAATTGTTGTTTATCAATATAACAAAAAGAATTGGAAACAGCCTGTATCCATCAAAATAATACAGAAATTTCAAGGAGAAATGAATGATTCTAGGGAGCTAGACACTCACACAATTATTGAAAAAATGAATGCCAGGAAAGATTTTCAGGAAATCCAGAAATGCAGTGATCATAGAGAAGCATTACTGATGATCGCCTCTATTTTCTTGATGAAGTAGGATGCAAGGTAACATTCTGAGAATAAGATAGGTAAAGAAAGCTGTGGATGGGATGTTTGAGGAAGTAGTAAAAGATAGACTTGGTCATCAAAAAGATGTCTCTGAAAAGCCTGTTCACAAGTTCTCAAACAAATACATAGGATTGTGACATCGTGGGATTTCATGCTGTTCTCCTGCTCTGGTGCAACTCTATGAACATTTAAAGTAGTTCTGTTTAAAAGCTCTTCTAGGAGCACAGCTACATACTAGCAGACAATAAGAGAAGCAAGCAGAATTCAACTCTGAACTTGTAAAATGCCGATTTTCAGCGCCCCCTAAAGATTCTGATTCATTAGGTTTGGGGTGAGGTCCAGGAATTTTTCACAAGTACCATAGATGATTTTGCACACTGTGATAAACACTGCTCTGAGTGGCTTCCAAACAGAAGCTGTTGATAGGAACAGCTGCTGAGAATTAGGGGTGCCCTTGGTTGGCACTGGGAGCCACTGTCCCCTAAAAGCAGGCTTTGAAAGCAGTAAGTTGCTCAGAGAGAAAACGTCTTACTATAACAGACTGCTGGAGATTTCTGTTTTTCATTATTCTAGAATGAATCACCTTAAGGAAGAAGAAGCTCAAAACCCATTGTCTACCTGTCTACCCTGATGGCTGAATTAGTAGAGATTTCTGGTATTTTCTTGTTTAAATTCTCAATGAAGGTAGGAAATAGCAGTTCTCACCAGAAAATTTCCCAAATTAAGCTTATAAACTCTAGCCTTTGAATCATTTACAAATTTTAAAATAATAACCTGGCACTTAGATGTCTACCCAGACAGTGTGTCCAAGAGAAACTTTAAACATTAAGTTTTCCAGGGCTAGCATTAAATTTAAACTATGTTTAGCCAAGTAGGAGATGTGGGCAGAGATAATCATATGGTACTTTTAATCTTCAAATAAATACCAAACAGATCAACTTCAGCGGTAGGTGCAGATTTTTTTTTTCTTAATATATCTGATTTCGTTTTTTACCCTAGAGCATTTTGTCCAACCCGTGGCCCACAGGCCACATGTGGCCCAGGTCAGCTTTGAATGAATGCAGCTCAACACACATTCATAAACTTTCTTAAAACATTTTGAGATTTTTTTTTTTGGATTTTTTTTTTTAGCTCATCAGCTATCATTAGTGTTAGTGTATTTTGTGTGTGGCCCAAGTCAATTATTCTTCTAATGTGGCCCAGGAAAGCCAAAAGATTGGACGTCCCTACCCTAGAGGATTGTTTAATCAAGGTGTAACTGTGCTAACATTAAGAAAAAGTTTCAACCATTTAAATAAAACTAGTATGTCAGAATAGACTTGGTATATTTTCCTAAAAAATTAAAGCTATCTACTTATTACCAGCAACAACTTAACAACCCTTATCATTTAGCTTGATGAATTAAATTAATCCCATGAAATATTATGTGAGATACGGATGATATCTGAATTCATTTTTATTCATGGCTAGAGACTATGAAAATTCCTTTGACAAGTCCTTAAAAATCTTGTGGGTGATGTTAAAAACTTCAATGTACAAGTGCTGATTCAATTTGGGGATTGGAGTAGGGACCTCCTGATTTGACACAGTGAATTCTATCCAGAGAACATGAGAATAGAAAACCCCCAAGCCATACAAAGGCTGCTAGAGTGTTCACATGCTCATTACCTGAATTTGCTAATGCTGAACAACTGAGGGATATGAATATGCAAAGCTCATAGACTCTGCCCAGCATCAGCCTCTTTCAGCCTCTCCTTTTTCTGAAAAGGAAGTCACGGTGCCTCTGGCTTTCTAAGCTCTGTGTTCTGAATTCCCAAAGCAAGTAGAAGAGAGAAGAGAGAGTGTAGGTTTTTATGTGCTTGTTTGTTTTTATAGCAAAAACTAAATTTGCCTTTTTCAGAGTATGCGCTTTCAGATCAATATCAGGATTTAGCCAGTTACTCTCATGGGTTTGCCTCCCAGAGTCAGCCCACATGGTTGTCCCAAAGGCAAAATAAGAGAAATCTCACTGGTTTGGCATCCTGAACTGTCTCAAGTGAGTTGCAGCGAGTTCTTATAGTTTTCTTCTGTTTCTCTGCGTGTGTTTTTTATGATACATAATAAGTGTACATTTTATGGGATACATCCGATATTTTGATACATGCATACAATGTGTAGTAATCAAGTCAAGGTAATTGGGAGATCTATCACCTCAAACATTTATCATTTCTTTGTGTTGGAAACATTCCATATCTTCTGTTCCATCGATTTTGAAATATACAAAGTATTATTGACTATAGCCACCCTACTGTGCTATTGAACGGTAGAACTTATTCCTTCTATCTAACTGTATTTTTGTACACATTTACCAGCCTTTCTCCGTCCTCATCATCCCACTTATCCTTCCCCAACTCTGATAACTGCCATTCTACTCTCTACTTTTACGAGATCTATGTTTTTTTAAGTTCCTAAGTGTGAATAAGAATATGAGATCATTGTCTTTCTTTGCCTGGCTTATTTCACTTAACATGATGTCCTCTGCGTTCATGTATGTTACTGCAAATGACAGGATTTCATTCTTTTGTATGGCTGAATGGCATTCTACTTTCTTTATCCATTTGTCTGCTGATGCACAGGTACGTTGTGTACATACCACAGTTTCTTTATCCATTCATCCACTGATGCACAGGTAGGTTGATTCCATATCTTGGCTATTGTAAACTGTTGCAGTTAACATGGGAATACAGATATCTCTTTGACATACTGATTTTTTTCTTTTAGATATATCTGTGTGCTTTTAAAATCCACTATTTGCCCTTTATATATTTCCATAGCTCTATGTTCAAGATTTGTTAAAAGTCCTGGTCCTTTCTGAGAATTAGTGCTTGTTTGTCCATTCTATTAAAAATTAATTTTGTGTATGAATGACTAGTTCAGAAAAGGATATCTCCTAAGTCTACCAGTGCCCTTTACATTTTACCAAGTGGAAGACACACTGCCTTCTCTCATAGTCCATCTGTAACCTCCTTTCCTTCCCTTTTCCACTCTGTGCTGAACAGCAAACAGCAACCAAACTATCTTGGGCCAACATTACCATCTACTGGTCATGGTGATAAACTACTAAAACAGCTTTAGCATATACCACAAGCCATGTTCTCCCACTTATTCTATAATCAAAACTCAATAAATTATCTCGGAAATTTTTCAGCACGTGAAAACTATATATACTCATGCAATCTCAGTCACTAATAGAAGCCCCAATTCACCACTCATCGCTGTAAATCACATTCTTTTACAGCTCTGTCCATCCCTTTATATGACCCAATCTCACACCTGTTCTGCAATATACTCTTCCATCATGTCCCTTGGAGTTCACTGTTAGTCATTAGCAAAATTTCCTATAACCTTGAGCTAGTCTCTACATCACCTTCATCTCTTTATTTTAAATGAAACCTAATCTTTCTGCAGCTATGAATACTCACTGCCAGTTTCAGTTTATCCTCCTCTCCTTCTCCCTAAACATCCTTGCTTCCTTTGAAGTTCAGCCATGGGTCACCTCACTTCTCCATATGTCTAATCATCGACAGACTTCATAGTCACTTTGCATTATTCCTTGAAGGTTCTCATGCCCTACCCACGGTCATCTCCCCAACAGCATTCTTCTCCTAACTCTTGGTGATTGCAAGATCATTGAGAAGACCCTTACAATAATCTAGCCTCTCAGGCTCTTGGTGCTCTCTCCTGCCATGATCTTGTCTGCCACATCACTTCAGCCACCTGCTCTTATGGTTGCTCTCTAGACCTTGCTGTTACCAATAACTGCACTCCCTTTCATAATGTCAATTTGAGATGACGAATACTACCTCCCAAGTCTCCATCTCATTCTGATCACTTTCCAGCCACACGAGAAACATGTATTTATTGACCTTAGCATCTATTTCACTCTTCCTCATATCTGCATTTACCTCTATCCTCAATTAAGATTCAACAGTTCAACATGATAACCATTACCTTATATAATAATCTCAATTATCTTCTCCTTATCTTCCACCATCAAATTTACTTTTTCTTAGTTAACTACCAGCTTCTACCTACTCCTTCCTGCTTCTGATCTGTTGGAAATGGCCAAAAAAAATACAGTTATGCTGACAGATTTGCTTCAATTCCTGATTGTCAATCTCAAGAGGGTCTTTACTGTTGCCAGGGAATTTTCACTGCCTTTGACTAGTCACTTTCATCTCTTATTCTCCTAGACAACTATTTGGTATCCTTCTTTTCTCTTCAAACCCATAGCGCCTTGCCATTTATTCTCACTTTAATTTTGGTTATTCTCACTGTAACAACTTTGCTCTTTATTTTACTAAGAAAATAGAGATTAGAATAAATTTCCTCATGCTTTCACCACCAAATACACACACTTTCCTCTATGCCCCATATCCTGTCTTCCCTTCTCCTACATTGAATAGATAATCTCTGTTCCTATCTAAAAAGAATTCCATGTATAAAATGGATTTTGTCTTCTTAAGAGCATAGTTCTTGAAGTTGTGTGTCTTATCTGTATCACAGTTTCTTCTCTGACTGTATCATTTTTGTCTTTAAAAATAAAGCCAGCCAGGGACAGCAGCTCACACCTGTAATTCCAGCACTTTGGGAGGCTGAGGTGGGAGGATCACTTGATTCTAGGAGTTCAAGACCAGCCTGAGCAACATTGGGAGACCCTGTCCGTATAATAAATTTTTTAAAATTAGCCAGGCATGGTGGTATTTGCCTGCAGTCCCAGCTACTCAGGAGGCTGAGGTGGGAGGATTGCTTGAGCCATGATAGTGCCACTGCATTCTAGCCTAGGCGACAGAGTGAGATCCTGTCTCTAAAATTAAATTAAATTTAAAAACCCAAACCCTGACTTGACTGCACATGCCCGTTTAGGTACTGTCTGATTTCTCTGCTCCCTATCATAGCAAAAACCTTCAAAATGGTGGGCTACATTGGCTGTGTGTGCTTCTCCTAATATTTTCTGAAGCAAGTTCAATAAGCCTTATGTGCCCTCAAAGATTAAAAGTGATATCTACATTGCCAACCTAATGTTTTTTTCTCAGTTCTCGTCTTCCAGCTTTATGAGCAGCATTTGAGTCACTTTTGATGATTCCCACTTCTTAAATTGCCTTCCTTGCTTGGTTTTTCTTTTCTTTCTTTCTTCCTAGTTCTCTTGCCATTCCTCATGTCATATCCTTGCTGGTTCCTCTTCATATTCCAGACCTCTGCTCTTGAGATTGCCAAAGTGGTCAATCCTCAGATCTTGCCTTTATCACTCTTCAGGGTCTCACTCTGCCACCAAACTGGAGTGCGGTGGCATAATCTCAGCTCACTGCAACTTCCGCCTCCCTGGCTCAAGCGATTCTCCCACCTCAGCCTCCCGAGTAGCTGCAATCACAGACACATGCCACCAAACCCGGCTAATTTTTGTATTTTTTGTAGAGATGGGGTTTCACCTTGTTGTCCAGGCACGTGTAGACCTCTGGGGCTCAAGCAATCCTCCCACCTGAGCCTCCCGAAGTGCTGGGATTACAGGCAGGAGCCACCGTGCCTGGGTATTTGTTATTTTATATTTCTCCTTACTAGAATGTAAACGCCATAAAGGTAAGAACTTCATCTGTTTTGTTCATATTTTTCCAGTGTTTTGAATAGTGCTTGCTGTATAATAGGAATTTAATGAATATTTGTCAAATATCTTTTCTTTCTCTATTCTTCCAACTGTTGCATTGTTAGCCAAAAGAATCTCTGTCTTCTCTCTCTCTGGTTTCCTCACTTTTTCCTTGGTTCTCTCTCTTTCATTACTTCTGTTAACATCTCTGGGTCCCAAAGGAAGGAATGTAATCTGGGGCTGAAAATAGACACCTTCAGAGCCCAAGTGGGCAAGGCGTGTGCGAAGCAGCAGGGTGCAAAGCCGCACGGGGTGGTGGAGTGTGTCATCTTACTCCAGGCTATTCATATTTTTTAAAGTTAAACAATCCATCTGTTCAGCAGGCTTGAGCCTGCAGGCCAGGAGTTTGCTATCCTTCTCCTAATCACACCTTGGAAGCCCAAGAATGGTGGTGGTGCTATACAGTTCTTATACGGAGGACATTTTCATAAATTTTAAAATTAAATTTGACAAACTACAAATGCACAGTAGTCTGCTTCACAGTTACCTCACGTTTTTCTTCAATACTTTATCCACATGAAATCAAACCTACTTTCTCAAGTTCTAGCACTTCAGGTGTTTTCTTGAATTTTCACCCTTTTCTTTGTGTTTTGACTAATATAAAATTGTCTACTAATTTTCACAGAGAGTTTTATATCTTAGTATTTAGTACGCAGTATTTTATAGACCCTTTATAAGGCTTTGGGCCCCTAATGCAATCACCCAGTGACTCTTCTAATTAAAAGCAAATGGGATTAATGAACTGTGATCAGAGTCTATTTTTCCTAAACAAGGTAGACCAAAATATGTGTGCAGCTTTTGAAAGGGTAGGAAAAAAAAATCATGCCTAAAAATCCTCTGCTCCTTCATTTCAAAACCTTGTTTGTTTCTGTTTTCACAAAAGAATAGAGAAACAATTGCCCCTCAGTGGCCCCCAACAGGTAAGAGAGCTGTGTTGGATGTTCACACAGGACCACGATTTCTGCTCTAATTAAGTACTAAAGTGAATCAGAACTCAACCCATAACCTACCTTTATATGTTCTTCCCTCCAAATCATCATCCAGTTATGCAAAGAAGTCATAAGCCACTCTCTGTGGTCCTTCCAAAGTCTGAGTCCTCTAAAGCAGGGGTCCCCAAACCCTGGGTCATAGACCAGTACCTGTCCATGGCCTGTTAGAAACTAGGCCCACAGCAGGAGGGGAGCAGCAGGTGAGCGAGCATTGCCACCTGAGCCATGCCTCCTATCAGATCACTGGTGGCATTAGATTCTCACAGGAGCATGACTCTACTGTGAACTGAACATGTGAGGGATCTAGGTTGTGTGCTCCTTATGAGAATCTAATGCCTGATGACTGAGGTGGAAAAGTTTCATCCCCAAACCATTCCATCTGCCCACCCATAGAAAAATTGTCTTCCATGAAACCGGTTCCTGGTGCCAAAATATTTGGGGACCGCCACTCTAAAGACCATGGGCCATTCCAACAAGGGAAGCCTTTCATTATCAGGCCAAAGAAACATGCAGTGTGAGTCTATCTGCTTACTCTCCTATCTGCATACTCTTGAGGACTGCATTTGATAGGGAATAAAGGTCAGACCTCTTCTTGCCCAGTAATCTCCGTTTCACTGAAGTTTTAAAAAACCATGTATATGTGCTCTCATCGTTCAACACCCGCCTATGAGTGAGAACATGCGGTGTTTGATCTTCTGCTCCTCTGTCAGTTTGCTGAGAATGATGTAGGTGATGGGGAGGAAGGCAGCAAATCACATTGCCATGTGTGTTCCTATGCAACAATTTTGCATGTTCTTCACATGTACCCCAAAACCTAAAATACAATAAAATAAATAAATGGGAAAAAAAAAAAAAAAAAAAAAAAAACCATGTATATTCTACTCTGCTTTCTTCACTCTTAATAGTACCTGCCTGACCCCAAACAGATGTGTTTGCATTTGGCCTCTGGTTTTCAACAGTTTTCACTGGAAGATGAGTTATAAGCATCTAGTTAATGAATGTACTTTTGAAACAAATATAAATGAAAATACCACTTCTTCTCAAACAAGACCAAATTCAACAATAGTCAGAGTCACTACAAATGAAAGGGAGGAGAGTTGAGCACATATTTAGATGTTATCAGCCTAGGCAGCCCTCCAAGATAACCAAGACTTCCAGAACACCTAGATATTTTTCCCTCAATGGCAGGATTTAATGTTGGGGAAAAAAACATTTTACAGTATTAGCCAGGTAATACTCAAACTAGGTCATAGAGAGACTTTTATAAGCAAATTACTCCAAAATGGAGCCTGGAAAATAGGATTTATTTGCTAAGTTCTGAATAAGGAAATTGGCCCAATTGTGAAATGTTAATACATCAAAAACAAAACTTCACTTGATATTGGGTCTGGCTTCTAAGCTCAGCAATAAGACTTTCAACTTCTGAGTAGAGTTCTAATATGCAAACAGAAAAGTCAAACTATCAGGCTAAAAGGAAATTGTATCTTCTCGGAGGTCAAATTTGCTGAAACTTTTGAATAAGGTACAGAAGGGCAAGAGGACCAAAGACCCTGGTGAAATCAGAACTGTGTCCCCTGAAGCCAGTGACTGAGTGGGAAAATAATTTCATATCCTCATGCCCGGATTTTAAGTGCAGGAAGCAATATAGTGTGGTGAAAATATAGGACGTAAATTTAATAAAATGAGTTTTATGAGATGGGGCACTGCAGAGCTTCCCTAATTAAACTTTATCCTCACGTTCAGGCAATTTTCTTCTTTTTGAGAGCAGTCTATCCTTTATTTCTTAACTTCCTGTCACTCCTTTTATTGGTAAAGCAATTATTTTTGCTAAAACCAGTGGACAGAGCTCATAAAGTGACATTGTTTGCCCACATTCTACATCACTGAGAGATATAAAGAATAAATATACACTTTTGGAAGAGAAATGAATCACCCAACTATTCCTCCTCACAGTGGCTTGTGCCCATCATTATAACTTTAAACTGGGTTATCTGCATGAATTTTGGGAAAATATTCTTTTTTAAATGTAGAAAAATAGTGTTTGCTTTTGGCAACATTATATCAAGTAGGTTTTAGACTAAAATAGCAACTCATGGGCCAGGGGCGGTGGCTCAGGCCTATAATCCTAGCATTTTGGGAGGCCAAGGCAGGCGGATCACCTGAGGGCAGGAGTTTGAGACCAGCCTGGCCGACATAGTGAAATCTTGTCTCTACTAAAAATGTGAAAATGAGCTGGGCATGGTGATGTGTGACTTTAGTCCCAGCTACTCGGGAGGCTGAGGCAGAAGAGTTGCTTGAACCTGGGAGACAGAGGTTGCAGTGAGCCAAGATCACACCACTGTGCTCCAGTCTGGGTGACACAGTGAGAATCTGTCTAAAAAAAGGTAAAAAAATAAAAAAAAATAACTCATAGGACCAAAGGAAGATGTCCCTCAGAGGTCCTTAAATACATTCTCTTATGTCAGAAAACTGTACCTAAACTGGTCACAACTGCTAAAACTCTTTAATGAAAGCATCTCAGAGTGATTTGCTAGCACCCACACCTAAAATTGTTACCTGTAAATATGTCTGCAGGGAAAATAGACTTGATATACAAGTCACTACGAACTTCTACTATAAAAAAGTATATCAAGTTTCATCATTCAATAACCCTTTCAGCTATTGAAATGTCAACCAGTTATATACTGAGCACTGTACACAGATAAAGTACTACTGCCAAATAGTCCCTTCCTAATTTAAGGCAAAATCCACACAAAAAGATCTTGGTGACAAAAGTTTAATACAAACTACTTGCTTTATTAAATAGATTTAGCTTTTGACTAAATAGACAGATGGGTAGAGAGACACAGAGATACGTAGGAGGAAGTTAAGAATAATGAGCTCTAGTTCCTTCAAAAATAGTTGTGTTGTCATTTCTAAGAGGGGATGGAACAGGTAATACATTAGGTACAGTTTTGCTTTTGTTCAGGTGAAGACCCTAAACTATGCGTATAGTGATATAGCATACCACATTTTTTCAAGTCAAGATTTCTGAGCACATCATTGTATTCTACCTGCTGAAGTGTTATAAAGAAATGCCCAATAGTATAGACAATAGCCTCAGACTATTTTCTTTGAAAAAAATAGTGATTCTCATCTGTGATCCACCAGATGCCATGTTGGATACAGTTGTAGAGAGACCACAAGAACTTCAAAGCTGCTTCTTCAAGACGGATTCATGAAAGTCTCTGTGACATTAACTTGCTTCCATTGATGATTATTTTTTATGGAAATCAAATGTTTCCATGATTCTTTCCTCCTGAAGGATGTGGGAGCTACGTAGGAAGAAAGTGGATATAAAAGTGGGTGGTAGATAGAGAAAAGAATCTGACGAAAGGAACTCTATTCATGACCATTACAGTTTTTCTCCTAGAAATAAAAATCTTTGAATACAAATATAAGTAGATTATTTGCTTTGAGCTATGTTAAATAGAGCCTAAATAAAATGATGCCAAGCGTTGATTCAATCAATGTCTTTTACCATCACAATTCAGGCCTTCTTAATTTCCAAAGGCAGAACAGAAAAATTCAAAAAGCAATCCAGTGTTCAGGAATATTTTACTTACTATTTTAATAAACCTTTGTTTATGCCTAGAGGTGCCATTAATTTTCCAGGCAGACATTAATATACAGCTCACCAGGGACTGACGTATATGCAGTGATTATTGCTGGGTGTTTCACTTGGGGCTCACTCACTACTCATGTACACAGCTACTGGACAGAAGATTTTTTTCAAAGTTTGTGCTTCATTTATACCCCAAGATTGTTCTTCTACCTTAAATGGAGATGAATAGCTATTTATGATGTGGATCTAATAATCACAATAGCAAGCTTTTAAAAATATTTAATGCATCTTTAGAAAATCTTTCTGTGGTTACAGTAGAGAATAATTTATTTTCTTTTAATTTGAAGAAATGACTGCAAATAGGGTGGTTAATACTGAATAATATGTTTTGCTCTATTCTCGTCACAGCTAAAAGCTTGGCAGAGACTCTAAGGGTAAGGGACTGGGTAGGCCTGAGGAGATAACCAAGGAGGCACCAATTTCCACCTGTGCAAAAATATGCCAGTTATTAGGAACTCCAAAAAATCAATCCGAACATTGCTGTGGAACCTGAGCCTGAATGGGTTTGGTATGTTAACTCTAATTATAATAATTAGATTATAAATAATTAATCATGTATCAGTACAATGAGTTAATGGCATTAGATTTATTTGAGGGGTGCTCTTGATTATTTTTTTTTCAGCATTTAAAAAATAAGAATGCTGCCAAAGAGCTGAAATTCACAGCTTTAAACCTTTTTTTAAAGTTTATAACGCAAATCAGAACACAGAAATGCTATTCAATGATTTAAAATGCATTTTTATACTGCTTTCAGGTGCTGGAAGCAAATATCACAGCAGTTTGATGAAAATCAAAAAGCAACGCTGGGAAAATGAAGCCATTTTTCTCTGCTAAATGGAATGCAGAGAACATTCTTAACTGTAAGAACTGGTGAAACTAAGCAAGTTACTTCTTATTGTGGCTCTCAGGAGCTATTGATGATAGTTCTATTAGGCTGCCTGGCATAGCTCTGGAAACATGGTTGTTAAAGTCCTCTTTCACTCACTTATAAAATACAGATGACAAGGTAAAACTTGAGTAATACTGAGTTTTTTCTAGCATCAATAATAATGCAATCAGTTTATTGTAATTGCCATAATTATGTGTATATGTATGTGTGTAAACACTAAAAATAAGTATTAGATAAAATGTAAAAGAGATATGTGAACTATTGATGTCTTTTGAGGATGCAATTCTGGCCATATCAGTTAAGATTACAAGTATACACAGGCTTTCCCCTAGCAATCCCATAAAAATAAAACTATCAGCACTTAAGTGTACATGAGCAAAGATGTTTGCCATAGCTTTGTTTATGGTGACAAAAACGAGACACAGAAGGAATGCTCCTCACTCAGCATATAGATAAGCAAACTACAATTTAGCTAATGTCACGTATCCACTAAAAAGAATTTGTTATATCTGTTTTAGTTGATCTGAAGGTATTTTTACACTGGGTATTCAAGTAAGCAAAACAGTTTTTTAATTTTTTTACAGTTGCAGTGAGGAGGGATGGATAAGAGAGGGAGAGGAGAGGGATAAACAGTTTAACAAAATGGTTAAAAAGTATTTTCAATGAAATACATGTAAAATATTATCCCATTTATTCAAAATTTTATATGTAAGTATTCATATGTATGCCTAAGGAAATGTGTTAAGGGATAGTTATCAAAATAGTGGTTATCTTGGGTGATTTTTAGTTTGTTACTTATATATATATTTTTTTGTTTGGGTTGACTACTTTACAATAGCATATTTTATTTGTATAATGAGATTTTTAAAAATTAACGAATTATAAATAAAACAATGTTTCAATGTTATAAACATTTAGAAAAAAACTTCACAAATCTGTAAAATACAGAATATAGAAACAAATTTTCAAAAGGTCAAAAAGTAAGCTATGTTTTCAAGTGTAAGGCTTAGTATATACTCCAGACAACTTAGAAACATTTTTTTAAGTTTGGCAGATTTAAAAAATTGCAGAAAGCATTTGACATGATGATATATAATGGCCCAAGTACAAAAAGTAGACAATTTGCAAACCCTAATCTTGTTCAAGGGCCCTTAAACCCACCTAGAGCACCTGTCCCAATTGGACATTCAGGCTTTGAAATGTGGGGCTTTGATATAAAAAGTCAGAATGTCCAGCAGAACCCGTTCTTCCTGGGGCAGGCAGGAATCGACATCTCCTGCTTCTTCCAAGGACTCCAAGTATGCAATCCCAAGATTTCCAACATGTCCAATAAAGAGTAGATTAGGGTACAACTAATTCTTCATTTTGGCCATCTAAACATCTGTATGGATCACAACACAGTAGATTTGTCCCAGTTTTGAATATGGGGAAATTAATATCTTGGTTGCCATCTATAGAAATACCAACAGTATCTACCATTTGCTGATCACTGAGGATATATTATGTGTGAGCTAAATGCTTTCTATGTATCATCTAATTTAATGTTTTGACATAGGTAACTAATGTTATCTTTGCGTGGCTGGTGCTCTCATTTCATTCAGATTTCAAAGATGACACCTCAAAGAGGCCTTCCCCAGTCACCCAGTCTAAACTAGAATACCTCACCCTAGGGCAGTACCAGAAGTTTGGTAGTCTTATTCTAGAGCCTCAGAATCTGTCTAGAACTTCTTAGGCACTCAGTAAATATTTGCTGAATAAAAGAATTATTTTCACTTCTCAAATAACATAAGGTCACGGAGATGGTTAACTTGGCTGCATTAAGGGATACCCAGATGGCTGGTAAACAATATTTTCTGGATATGTCTATGAGGTTGTTTCTGGAAGAGATTAGCATTTGAATCCATAGACCGAATAAAGAAGAGTCAAAGTGGTGAGAATCATCCAAGCAGTTGAGGGTCTGAATAGAATAAAAATGTAGAGGAAGAGGGAATTCACTCTCTTTTCTTGAGCTGGACCATCCGTCTTCTCCTATCCTTGGACATGGGGGCTCTTGATTCTGAGGCCTTCAAACTCAGTCTGGATTAAATTACACCACCAGCTTTCCTGGTTTTCCAGCTTGTAGAGAGCCAAATGTGGGACTTTTCAGCCTCCCTAATCACATGAGCCAATTCTCATAATAAATCCCCTTTAATGTACCTACATGTTTCCAATTCGTTCTGTTTCTCTGGAGAACCTTGACTAATATAGTCATGAGCCTCAATTTCCTCATCTGTTTCCTTTATTATTTTATTAATTCAACAAATATTCATTAAGCACCAACTATATTTCAGGTCTGTTCTGGGCCTTCAGAACGTGCCAGTGAAGAAAGAAACAAAGTTCTTGTATCCTTGGAGCTTGCTTTTCAGTCTTTACAATATTTTTTTCCACATAGTTTTCACTGGTTGTCAGAAAAGTAATAACAAATGTAAACATTGTAAATTTCCTTCTATGAAACTTAAAAATGTAGATATTGCTCCTGCCAGAACGATAAAAATCAGATAAATTCTTTACATTTCACATTTGTAAATGTTTATTTAATTGTTTACTTGAATAGTCTTAGCTATAGAGGTAAAACCGAATTATAAATGAGTGACAGAAATGACTAATAAAATCATTGTCCTTAATTAAGGTCATGAAAAATAAAGCAGAATTAATTCAGAAAAATTTTTCCTATTCTTTGGTTGTATCAGTAAATTTTAGCACTTGAAAAATGGTTTTTCCAAGCTAAAATATTACATCCTATACATTCTCCTCTCAGGAGAAAAAGAATTCTCTACAATGGCATATGCACAAATCCTTCCAAGGAATTAGAAAACTTGGTTTACTTGTTTGTTAGCCCAATGCTAACCCTGGGTAAATGTGGCCAGAGTCCTCAAACCGTCCTGAGTTTCCTCATCACTAAAATGGGGATAAAAATACCTACTCTGTCTAGGATGGTGAGAAGCAAATAAATGCATGCAGGTTTTTATAGTTGTCAAGTACTATATATATTCTATACAAAAATATAATTTTTACTTCGTGCAATTTTAAGAATATAACAATGAAGTCTATTAACATCTGATATATATGTAAGTAGTTTTATAATGGCAAAAATTTAATTTAGGGTTAATTTCAAAATATGCTTCAACTTAATGAAATGAATGCACAATCTAAGAATAACCAATTTTAAGTCTACATTAATCTTAAAAATGGTGCAAGAATAACTCAAGAATTTAATGCATTGCCACATCTAATTTATAGTTCTTAAAGAAAGCCAAAAGTCAAGCTCAAATGTGGAAAAGTATGATTCTTTCAGTATTTTCCCTTGATAATTTAACTGTGTAAATTAAAATAAACAGAAGAGATAAGGTGATATTCAATGTATATAAAGAGGAGATTTTGATACAATAGCATAAGATTAAAACTGGTACTTGGCATTTATGGCATAACCACCTATAGAGGATAATCAGGCAGGGAGAACTGATTCCACAACAGGGATTTTTCCTATTTCACATTCCAAGGGCTCTCCTTAGAATCCACAGTTGTCTTAGTCACTGATTTAGCACACCTGGGCCCCCAAGGGCACAGCAGCCTTTGATCTTCTCTGCCTATTGCAGTGTTGACAAATTCTTCTTGTCATCTTTGTATAGCACATTCAGTAGGTGGATGCTAGGGTTGGAGATGCAGCAGGAGGTGCACCACTGTCCTGGGGTATCGGCGGGACTTCCTAGAGGAGAGGACACTGAATGTGAGGCCTAAAGAATGAATAGAAATTATTTGGAGGAGCAAAGCTATTGGAAAAAGAGAAGATGAGCCACACCTGTAAAAACAAGGAGAGATCCAGATTGCAGAGGACCTCATATTTTATGACAAGCAGCTTGGATTCAGTCTGAGAGACCAAGAGAATCTTGACTGCTTTTGAGTGGAACAGTTAGAAACTGAGATTTGGATTCTAGATTAATAAGGGAACTGAGCTGAAGATTTGCTACTGGAAGGTGTGATGGTAGTGGCGGACGGAGATCTATGGAGATGCTATGTAACAGTTGTGTTGTGCTACTGATCACTGGGAAATGAAGGCAAACAAAAATAACAGAAACAGATTGTTTTACATAGAATGAGTTCCTAATTTAACATTAATAAACATTTAACTATTAATTGAATAATTTATTGGTTACTCAGTTTTTATATTCATCTCAATTCTGTTTGAGAACCCACCTTTGAATATATTCCCTTCTTATCATCTTCAATTTTCTCTTTCCTCAAAAGGAGAGTTAGGCTTATGTGTAAATTTCTCTCCAGTTGTAGAAATATATAAAATTAACAAGCAGATAGGATTCCCAGACCAGAGAATAAAAGCTTTATAGGAGATATCATCTACTTAGCCAAAGCTTTAAAAATCTACAGCTGGCTAGTTTATTGGAAAAGGCAACTAAAGCAGGGAAATATGTAAGCTACCTTTTTAAAAAGTTTAAAAGTGAAAGTTTGTATACACTTAATATATGTATATATTATATAGGTGTGTATATGTATACAAATGTATATACACCTTGCCTTTTCTTTGATTTTTGCATCATTTTTTAAAGAACCACAGCCATATGCCTCCCCAATTTCCAGTTTCCATTTCTTTAATATGCCATAGGAATGGTGAAGCAATCTGAATGTAGAATCCTAGATTTTTATGAATTTACTCTAATATATTTTGCAGGTGTATAATCCATATGTATATGAAAACAATTTTTAAGCAGTCTAGTCTTCATAGAAACAATAAACTTCTGTGTTTATATCTCTTTCTTTCTTCTCTCTTTTTTTTTTTTTTGAGAAAGGGTCTCGCTCTGTCACCTAGGCTAGCGTTCAATGGCACAATCACAACTCACTGCAGCCTGACCTCCTGGGGTCAAGTGATCCTCCCACTTCAGCCCCTTAAGTAGCTGGGACTTCAGGCACACACCACCATGCCTGGCTAATCTTTATATTTTTTTGTAGAGACGTGGTTTCGCCATGTTGCCCAGGCTGGTCTCAAACCCCTGAGATAAGCAATCTTCCTGCTTTGGCTTCCCAAAGTGTTGTGATTACAGGCGTGAGGCGCTGCAGCCAGCCTCTGTATTTATATTTCATTAGTCTGGACAACATTTAACTAACAATGTTATCTAAATAACAAGTGAAAAAGACACAAACTGCTTTGGGAACAAAGACAGTTGACTTTTTCCCCTTTTTATTTTTAGTTGGCATGTAATAATTGTACATATTTATGGGATGTAGAGTGATATTTTCATGCAT
>NW_016107319.1:11654487-11701700 GCF_001604975.1 Cebus imitator | reverse complement strand
CAATAAATTATAGTTAACCCTATTCACCCTGCACTGCAGAAAACACCAGAACTCTTTCCTCCTATGTAGTTGTAATAATTGCCTCTTGGTAAGAGAATTTGCTCATGAGTAGCTTCACATTAGCATATGAGAACAACCCCAAAGCAGTCCTTAGCTGAAGTTTAGGAATTAGAAAGATCTGGGTAGAGTCCAGACTCTGGAATTTACTAGCTGTGTGACCTTATAAGTCGTTTATTTTTTCTGAGTCTTGGTTTCCTGAAAGGGAGCATAAGTGTTACTAGAAAGGGGTCCCTACCCAGACCCCAGGAGACCTCACACAAGAAAGAATTCAGGGTAAGTCCACCGAGTAAAGAGAAAGTAAGTTTATTAGAGAAGAAACAAAAGAACAGCTACTCCATGAACAGAGCAGCCCTGAAGGCTACTGGGTGGCTATTTATGGTGATTTCTTGATCATATGCGAAACAAAAGGTGGATTATTCATGAGGGAAAGAGGTGGGCAATTCCCAGAACTGAGGCTTCTTCCCTTTTTTAGACCATACAGGGTAACTTCTAGATGTTGCCATGGCATTTGTAAACTGTCACGGCACTAATGGGAGTGTCTTTTTAGCATGCTAATCAATTACAATTATATAATATAGTATATAATATATGTGAACATATAATTATAATGAATTATAATTAGCATATAATGAGCAATGAGAACAATCAGAGGTCACTTTCATCACCATGTTGGTTTTAGTAGGTTTGGGCCAGCTTCTTTACCACAACCTGTTTTATCAGCAGGGTCTTTATGACCTGTATCTTACGATACCAGTCCACCAACTTCCTATCCCATCCTATGACAAAGAATGCCTAACCTCCTAGGAATGCAGCCCAGTAGATCTCAGCCTTATTTTACCCATCCACTATTCAAGTTGGAGTCATTGTGGTTCAAATGCCTGTGACATAGGAACATAATTCCCAAAATTCAGTTTTCTAGATGAGGTCATCTAGAAAAGCTCTTGGTACACCATACTTACTCATTCAACACTCATTTCCTTACTTCTTGATGTTAGAAAAAGATACATTTCTCTCATCACCATCCCTCCCCAATTTCTTTTGTCATTATTATTATCAAAGCTTCTACTAAACAAATCGTTGAATCAAATTGATTTAATCTGAGGAAATAAAGTTCTTAGGCTATGCTTAATCGATTATCCTAATCATTTGAAAGTGTTATGGAATAAAAATCAGTTGGTTTCTGATCTAGAACACAGGTGAATATTTCAAAAGCAAGTAACAGGCTCAACAATTTATGGGCTCACTTACCAGCTTGCTCCACACCTACCTTTCAGTTCCTTTCTGAATAATTAATAACTGATAATGGGAGATAAGAAGGCAGAGAACAAGAGTCTGTAATATAAAGGGGTCATTTAGGAGCCCTCTCTCCCCACACCCCCATTCTTCCTTTAAGAAAGTGTTATTCTCATATCCTTTGCCCACTTTTGAATGGGCTTGTTTTTTTCTTGTAAATCTGTTTTAGTTCTTTGTAGATTCTGGATATCAGCCCTTTGTCAGATGGGTAGACTGCAAAAATTTTTTCCCATTCTGTTGGTTGCCAATTCACTCTAATGACTGTTTCTTTTGCTGTGCAGAAGCTGTGGGGTTTGATTAGGTCCCATTTGTCTATTTTTGCTTTTGTTGTCAATGCTTTTGGTGTTTTGGTCATGAAGTCCTTGCCTATGCCTGTGTCCTGAATGGTTTTGCCTAGATTTTCTTCTAGGGTTTTTATGGTGTTAGGTCTTATGTTTAAGTCATTAATCCATCTGGAGTTAATTTTAGTGTAAGGTGTCAGGAAGGGGTCCAGTTTCTGCTTTCTGCACATGGCTAGCCCGTTTTCCCAACACCATTTATTAAACAGGGAGTCCTTTCCCCATTGCTTGTTTTTGTCTGGTTTGTCAAAGATCAGATGATTGTAGATATGTGGTGTTGCCTCCAAGGCCTCTGTTCTGTTCCATTGGTCTATATGTCTGTTTTGGTACCAGTACCATTCTGTTTTGATTACTGTAGCCTTGTAGTATAGTTTGAAGTCCGGTAGTGTGATGCCCCCTGCTTTTTTTTTTTTTTCCTGCTTAGAATTGACTTGGCTATGTGGGCTCTCTTTTGGTTCCCTATGAAGTTTAAGCTGGTTTTTTCCAGTTCTGCAAATCAAAACTACATTGAGATACCATCTCACGCCAGTTAGAATGGCTATCATTAAAAAATCTGGAAACAACAGATGCTGGAGAAGATGTGAAGAAATAGGAACACTTTTACACTGTTGGTGGGAGTGTAAATTAGCTGAACCATTGTGGAAGACAGTGTGGCGATTCCTCAAGGATCTAGACATAGAAATTCCATTTGACCCAGCAATCCCATTACTGGGTATATATCCAAAGGATTATAAATCATTCTACTATAAGGACACATGCACACAAATGTTCATTGCAGCACTGTTTACAATAGCAAAGACCTGGAACCAACTCAAATGCCCATTGATGATAGACTGGACAGGGAAAATGTGGCACATATACACCATGGAATATTATGTGTCATCAAAAACGATGAGTTTGGGTCCTTTTGAAGGGACATGGATGAATCTGGAAACCATCATTCTCAGCAAACTGACAGAAGAGCAGAAGACCAAACACCGCATGTTCTCACTCATAGGCCGGTGTTGAACAATGAGAACACATGGACACAGGGAGGGGAGCACTACACACTGGGGTCTTTTGGGGGGAAATAGGGGAGGGACAGCGGGGAGTTGGGAGTTGGGGAGAGATAGCATGGGGAGAAATGCCAGATGTAGGTGATTGGGAGGAAGGCAGCAAATCACACTGCCGTGTGTGTACCTATTCAGCAATCTTGCATGTTCTTCACATGTACCCCAAAACCTAAAATGCAATAAAAAAACAAAAATTGAAAAAAAATAAAGAAATTGTTATTCTCTTGTGTAATAGAGCTATTTCCCCCACGTCCTTTGCCAGCGCCTGAACCCTCATATACGACACACAATTATTGGGCTCATTATAAGCTCTGTTCTGGTCCTCTAGAAACCCTCTGTATTGGGGCTTTGTGTGTGTGTTTTCATTTGAACACAGGGTCCGGTGATGATGGGGGAGGGCAATAAGGGTTACTTTCCCTCACAGAGTTGTTATGAGGATAAATGAAATGATATTCATACAGCACTTTAGGATGTTCTTGTAAAATGCATCTTTGTAAATATGAAGTATTCTAAAAGGCCAGTGATTGCAACTCCTATTTAAAATAAAAATTGCTGACAACAATTTCAACTCTGGAAAGTAAACACATAAGCTTGAAATTGAAGTGCACTTTGCCAGGTAGCAGCAGGCTGATGACATATCTGGGTCCTTATTGCAAATAAGGCTAAATGTTAGCATGGATGGCTGCATAGTTCCATTTGCCTATCCTGCTCTGATATTTAAAAGCATCTAAAGACAATGGCCAGGGCTTGTGTTGTTTGTGATCCAGGGAAATCTGAAAGGCTGGTTCAGCCTTAGATCCTCCAAGGGCATTGCAGACAAACTAGAGAAAACTAAGATAGGAACATCTTGAGGATCTTTAACTACAACAGGATCCGAGCCTGCTCCTGTCATGATTGACTGTAGTCCCTTTGGAGCACATTAAAGCCATCCTATGGGGTTAGTGTGAAACCAGATCAAAGTGACTCTCTGGGAAACCTTCAACCTGGAGACAGGAGCAGAGCCCTCATCCCTCGGGTGGCCATGGTCTGGGAACGAAGCCATGCTCCTGGAACATGTTCGGAGCTATGTGTATGCAAACACCATATGTTACCTGCTGTAAGCAGGTAACTCAGTATAGTGAGAAATGTTCTAAAATTGCCACAGAACACTGATGTGTTTTAGACCCTATCAAGCAAATTAGGGCATAGGACTATGAGAGATCACACACTAATTTAGTATCCTGGGTACAGAGGGGAATGATCAGTGAAGCCTCTATGAGTTGACAGAGGACCAAGCCAGCAAATGCAATAGGAAGAACTAGGAAGAAAATGAGTCTTGGAGAATTTAGCCCTGGTAGATATCCCAGACAACTATGCAAGTCAGAGTTGGCTCTGGAGTAGCACAGAATAAAGCCACAAAGACTCAGCAATGGAAAACTACGGATTTTAGTAGAAGGCAGAGGACAATGCCTTCAACCTCTGAAGCAAAGTAGCTTCTCAAACAACCACAGCCATGACCACTCCATGTGTACGTGCCCACTTTTAACCTCATTCTTTCTTCTCTATAGTGGAGTTCTTAGGCACTCTGTTTGAGCCAACATGTAAACATATAATGGGGTGTCTAATAAATACATAAACATATAACTGGTTATCGACTAAACAATTCACAGAAGAATAATACAACCTAAAAGTAACTATTTAGTAATTTCACTACTGGTTGATGATATACATACAAACCTACCAAGTAATATCTCATATATAATATGCTTGTTTCTAGATTTTGAAATTCAAATTTGGAGACTTTGATATTCTTTTTGGATCTGTTCTTTGGTAACTTCAGAGAGATTGTTAACATTTTGGTGTTTCTACTTCTATGTTTTTGGAATGAGAAAACGTATGTAGTGTTTTTTGTGCAAAGATTCTAGAAAGACATGAGATATCTTGGCACCATTCTGTGTTTATCATTAAAATGTAGAAGACTTTCATCCTGTGATGTTCCTAAGTCTATTCCACAAATAGTGATGTTTAGGGTCTCTGTTGACTTTTCTTCTCTTTGAGAACAGGAAGAAGGACAAAATGCAGGGGGAACAGAATGAGCATGTATTGACCATTAACTCTACCTCTAGGTGGTTTATCTATAACCTTTACAACCATCTTATGAAGCAGGTATTATTAACCATGACGTGTTACCAGCGAGTAGAAGGGCCACTTGCCTCTCAATGAGATAGCATGAGATCTTTATGCACTTCTTAAAAGTAACAATATCATATCTTCTCTATGATTTTTGAGAATTTGCATTTTCCAGGTTTGCCATCCCTGCTCTTGGCTCTTCTATTCTATCAACAAAGAAAGGACCTTTAACTGTGATTAGGTAATTTACTCAAATGGTAGATGTGGAGTTTAAAGCCTTCAGGTTTTTACTCTCTCTTGCATTCTTAAGTGTTTTAAAGTAAGGTATTTCACGTTGGTTTTAGAAGTGCATTCATCTGTAATCACCACTTAGCCTTCAAAATAAATCTTTAGGTAGATGAGTAAAGTGATCATGAGAAAGTCATAAAGCATGAAAATTGAATCATTTAAAACATGTTTATTCTTTCTCTCTTTATTGCTTTTAGGATATTCAACAAGTGGAAATAGCATGTGATAGACTCCAGCTATTTGCAATATGGTACTAAGTGAGGAGGCATATTATTTTAGGAAAAACAGAGAGGGAACAGATTGCTTACAAAGTTACTTTTCTTACTGCTTTTCTCTGTGTTCTTTCAGAAAGCAATGCATAAATAGATTGACCTTGTTTTGGGGTTGGTTATTCTTAAGGTCTCAAGGTTTATACTTCACTTTCTTGGGTCAGATAGTTGATGGGTTTCAACATACTTATACACGCATAGAGACCCAAGTTGTGAAAAGATCAAAATGTTTTTCAGATATTCTCAGCTCCTCTTCAAGTTAACCCAATGACACATGACACATATTCAGAGGAAATTAAGATCTTACTCTTTGAGAAAATCCCAGTTTTCTTATAAAGCTATCAAAGCAGAGAACCAGAAAGAGCTTTTGAAAAAGATATTTCAGTCTAAAACACAGCAGATGACAAACCCAGTCCTAGAGCCCTCTGGGGATTTGACTACCAAAACCCAATATATCACAGAAACATTTATTTTGTAAGTAATGTTAATGATATTCTCAGAGCTCTGTGTTTATTGTTTAACATTGCCATCATTTATTGATGACTGACGGCCAATAAACAGAGCCTCTTGCCTTTACTCTGGCTTCTAGTCAGTGTTTATGGATTAGGTCCATTAGTCTCCTTTTGAAAGCCATTGGGACAATGCAGCTGGTACCCAACAGAAGTAGATATGCAGAAAACATTATCTGCCACTCAGGTAAAGATAAAGAAGTGAAATTGTAAGGAAGATGTGCAATTACAACCACAAGAAGCACTAAAATGTAAGTATTGTAATAACCTAATGAATTTCTGAATGTATCTAATCATGTGACTTACCTTTTTATTCTAGCTTTTAGAATACAAATCACAAATAGATTCCATGTTATCAAATATGGTTCTAAAAGAGATTATGGGAATACAGTTGTTGAGACCACATTAAGAAAAAAAAATGCTCAGGCATTTAAGAGTGTAAAAGACAAGCAGAAATAAAATAAAGGATAAGAAAATTTAATTACTGGAAATAGATGGTAAGAGGAAGATGGCATACAATTCAGAGAAAAAAATACAACACATGGGGATTATGGGAACTATAATGCAAGATGAAATTTGGGTAGGGACACAGCCAAACCATACTAGGCCTTTATACTGCACTTTCAGGAAAGTCTTGCTTGTTTGAGGTTGATGCACAAAAACTCACAAATTGGATTTAATAAGAAAGTTCCACCATGCCCTAGTAAACCATGCACTCTCACCAAGTATTTGGCCCAAGGGCTTTAGTTTGTTTGTCTCCAGTTTAGGACAAAAAATAGTAATTAGGAGATGTGAATTTAAGAGCTCTGCTCTGGTAAGGTGGATTGGAGAATACCATTGGTCTGATTATCCAATTTCTTATTTCCAAAGAAACACAACTACTACGATCCTCCTACAGTAGGGAAAGAATAAAGTAATACTTTCCTTGGAGAATGGTAGTAGCACTTGTTTTCTCTTTGTTGAAGAGTTTCAATCCCAGTGCCTGGGGTCACTTCAGGTCAAGAGGTCCTGCCTCATAATTGATGGTAGGAGACCCAGAGTATTAAAAAATAATATTTATAGACGTCTGGCCTGATATAATTCTAAGGTGTCTTCAGATACAGATTCTGATGTTTTCTTCCTCAAACTATGCACAAATTTGGTTTATCAAGGTCGGTAGGCAAATTCCAGCCTTAGTTTTCTATTTGATAATCGATCTATCACCAATGATTCAATTTCTACTGTGTGTAACTTGAAAACATTGTATGCACTGAAGGCAATCAATTAGGCATTAGTCAGGGTTAGCGATTCACTTTTTTGAGCAACCTTTAGATCAAGAGATAACAGCTTACTCTTCTACTTTTAGAATTGCATAGCACATAAAATTAGGCTTTTCCATAAATAACAGAAAACTCAAAATAATACTGTAAACCAGAGAGAAGTTTGTTTCTCTTATATACCTACAATCCAGAGGTAGCCAGGCTAGAGACAGTAGGGTAGTTCCAGGAAGTGCCCGTCTTGCCACTCTGCCACTCTTGGGGATTTCAGCCTTTATATATGCATTCAGCCAGCAAAAAGGAATAACTAGGTGAATGTCCCCTTCCTTGAAGGAACTTCCTAGAAATCAGCTACTTCCAGTTACCTTACATTACTGAAACTTAGTCACATGCCTGCTTCAAAAGAATCTGTAATCTGCATTTAGCAGCCAGGTGCCCAGCTAGAATCACGAGCTCTAATATTAAGGGAGAAGAAGACCGCCAGCAACCTCTACCACACATTCTAATTACACAGCTCTTGGAACAGTCAACCCAATCTATTCTTTGAAATGTTCAGCCTTTAAGAGTTCCATGAACCCAGGGTAAAGTGTACAGGTCTCCAAATCACGGGGACATAATGCTCTCTAAACTACTTTTTAGATCTTTGTTCTTACTTAAGTTGGACTTAGAACTCTTGTTGGTGCCCTGCATTAGAGGACACTCAGAGATACAGTAGTTGTATATAATTTTCCAGGAGGAGATGAAAATACCCTCTGGAGATTTTTAATATGTTTGTCATTTAAGGAATATGAAGTGGGCAATCACTCTATAAATAGTTAAATTTGCCCTATATGAATGCAAACAGCTATATTTTCCCTGAAAACAAAATTACAAGGCAATTATTATACACTAATTGTTTTCTAATATGTAAGGCAAAATTATATATTTATTTTAAACAATGAAACCTATATTACTTATGCTATTTACACTCATATGCTTTTGAATTCTGTCTTTTTATCTCAGTCATCCTTCATTAGCAGTACCGAGTTATGCCTTTGTTTTTAGCTTAGCTAGTTGTTCGAAGTGCTTTTGTGATATTGTTATGCACAGAGTGTTGGCTTTATTTCTTTCACTTTTTCTATCCTTCATCATTTATTAATGACACAGATTGTGTGATGACGAGTTGTCAACATGATCATTTTTCTATATTTACAGGTACAATAACTGCATTGAAGTGGATTTGTCATCTAATAGCCTTAAATGAACCCTCTCTTTCGAGCTGCATTTCACTCCATTATTTACTGTGCTTCCTGATAGCTTATCATCCACGACTGTCTTCTCTCCTTTTTCCCCTTAATTTCCTGAGACAGATTTCCACTTAAGAAACTGAGAAACTATTAGATGGAGAGTTTCCACAAACCACCAGAGCATAAGGTCTTCTGCAAAGAGACACATTCACCCCTCATGGGTTAAAGAAAGAAAGCAGCATTACATCTTCCACACTGACAAACTCAGTCATTATCAATGTGTAAAGGGCATAATCCTATTTCAATTGGGGATATTTACATGCATAACTCTCATTAACACAAATACAATAGAAACTAAGTGCCTAAATTCCTGGGCAGAGAAAAGAGAAGTGGTTATGCCCCTAGCCTAATATAAAACATGACTTCCTATATTTGAGTTGGAATTTTCATAACTGTTTAATATTAGTCTGTGAGTTGCTCTAGAGAGAGGCAATATCAAAGAAGAAAATAACACTCTATCTCCGTAAAGCGTTTTAGCAATGCTCAGAGAGGTGGACTACCAGACATTTATTTTGGAAATTATCTTGCTAGCTCCAACATGTTTTCAAATTATGCATGTATTGGTAGTATTCTGTTATAATTGGCACAGCCACTATATATCTTTATCTTTGCTGTATTTGGAATACAGGAAAAGAAGAGCATTTCCTTTCATGGTAACATTTTGAAGCTAATAATATACAGTAGTACAAAAAATGTTCACTGATCAAAATAGTTGTCCTTAAATATGTTTGTTTGAAGATTACATATGTCCTTAAGAATCTTTTTGTTTAATTTGTAATTACTTTACGTGATTAAAAAGAATACAAATAACTTACCTAATTTCTCAAAAGAAAAATATAAAACAAGATGATCATGCCATATACAATTTTCACAAATTATTTGCCAGTGATAAATTAATTACAGGAGTTGATTACTGAATCAAATATTACCACCTGAATTATGTTTCTTTGCATTCCCAGGTGGCTTTTTATTTAACTTGTCTGAATGGAGTTCTACGCTTCAATGTTTTCATAAGCACATGCTAAGACTTGAGAAATTCTTGATTGAGGGTGAGAGTCGGTTGAGTTAGAAGCATCATGAAGACATGGAAGTGTTAGTGAAGTCTGGGCAAATTATTATAGCATAGGCAGTTCACTTGAAGCTTATGGAAGCAACTGGTCACTTGCCTTTGAATTTAAGAATTAATGGAGACTACATTTTAATCTTATTATTTTTCATCTATCACTTTCATCTTCTGGCTGTATATTTTACATACAATTTCCTGAGCACAACCCCAGGAGGCATGTTTTTACCATTGAAGAAACTGCGCCATAGATGATAGTAAGTGATAGTAAGTGATGACAGTAAGGTAAATCTTAGTTATTTTTATCTATCACTCACTTCATGTTATTAGATATTTATTAGGTTCAGAGACTCAGTTGCCATGTAGGTACATTTTTACCTGAGCTCTTACTTATCTTACTGCTGTACTCTGAATATTTGTCCTCCACCACCCAAATTCTTATGTTGCAATCTAATCTTCAGTGGAAAAATAGTGTTAAAAGTTGGAGCCTTTGGAAAGGGGTTAGATGATGAAGGCAGAGTCCTAATGAATGGGATTCGTGATCCTATCAGAGAGGCCTGAGAGAGTTCATTGGCCTCTTCCACTAAGTGAGAAGTCAGCAAGAAGATGGCAATTTTGAACTTTGAAGAGTGAGCTATTGCCAGATGTCACATCCTTTGGAACTTTGATCATGGACTTTCCAGCCTCTAGGACTGTAAGAAATAAATGTCTGTTGTTTGAAAGGTATGGTAATTTGTTTTAGCAGCCCAAACTGCCTAAGACACTCATCATGGTAGACATTTATGTTGTGTCTACACTAAACACTCAGGATATACACTACCAAACAAGTGAATCAACTAGGTGATATAAAAGTGAAACAAATAAGTCGATCTAGGAAAATTTTGACTTCTGATACATGGTCTAATAACCAAAAGACAACTACACAAATATAACCAGCAATAGTTCCCATTACCACCACCCATTTTTAAGCATGCATTCCTTGCCAGGCTGTATATTTTACATATATTTTCCCAAGCACAACTCCATGAGGCATGTTTTTACCAATGAAGAAACGGAGTCATAGAAAGGTTGTCACTTGTCGAAAGCAAATGGCTAGTAAATGTCCACAGCTTAAATCTGAAAGCAGTTTTTTACGTGCTGAATTTCTTGAATAAATCTATAAATGAGTACAAAGCCCACATTTCTTAACCACGTACATAACACCATAATCCTGAGTTTACCAAATGAGGTCCCTATGATTAGGTGGAAAGGAGAAACCTGAATATCTAAATACATTAGGATCATTTATTTTGTGAGCTCTTTTTACTTAGTAAAAAATTAAGTGACTCCTTTGACGATCTCAGCTAACAAGATCAGGGGCATGAGCAGGGTCATGGCTGGAACACAGATGTTCTGATCTGTCCAATACAGTTCCCATTCAGTATTATCTAACTTCCACCCCATGACTCCCATTAAATGACAGTCACCATCACCCAGGGTAAGTTTTATCCATCTACACCTTGGGGGCAGTTAAGAATCAAAACACACATCTTTATCATTCACCAAAAAATATAAGATAAATTTTTTTTTGGCTTCTACATTGTACCCTCTGATTCTATTCCAACTATTCAAGTCAGTAAATATGTATCAGATATTTACTATATTTCACAGTACTATGTTAGCTAGTGTGAATGACAGTAAAATGGAAAAAAGAACAACAATTCTTCTTAAGAAGTTTCTATTCTAGTTGTAGGATGCCTATACACACAAAAAGACTATGGTAACTATATAACATGGTAGAGGGAACACACAAGAGGGAAAGATTTTTTTCTGGCTCAAGGGAGCAGGAAAAGCTTCATAAAATATATCAGATTTTAAGTGGATAAAGACATAAGGGAGGTGATATGGTTTGGATCTGTGTCCTACCCAAATCTCATGTTCAAGTGTAATTCTCAGTGTTGGAGATAGGGCCTAGCTGGAGGTGACTGGATCACAGGGGCGCTTTCTAATGGTTTAACACAATCACCCTGGGTGCTGTTCTCATGATACTGAATGAGTTCTCATGAGAATTTGTTGTTTAAAAGTGTGTAGCACTTTTCCCTCCCCTATCCGCTTCCTCTTGCTCCAGTCATGTGAAGTGCCAGCTTTTCCATTGCCTTCCACCATGATGAAAGCCAAGCAGATGCTGTCATGCTTCCTGGATAGACCATGAACAAATTAAACCTCTTTTTGTTGTTGTTGTTTCATTTTTTTGTTTGTTTTTTGTTGTACTTTAGGTTCTGGGGCACATGTGCAGATCATGCAGGATTGTTGCATAGGTACATACATGGCAAGGTGGTTTGCTGCCTCCATTACCCCGTCACCTATATCTGGCATTTCTCCCCATGTTATCTCTCCCCAACCTCCCCACCCAGAGCTGACCTCCCCTAACCCCACCCAACAGATCCCAATGTGTGATGCTCCCCACCGTGTCCATGTGTTCTCATTGTTCAACACCTGCCCATGAGTGAGAACATGCTGTGTTTGTTTTTCTGTTCTTGTGTCAGTTTGCTGAGAATGATGGTTTCCAGATTCATCCATGTCCCTACAAAGGACATGAACTCATCGTTTTTTATGGCTGCATAGTATTCCATGGTGTATATGTGCCACATTTTCCTTGTCCAGTCTATCATTGATGGGCATTTGGGTTGGTTCCAGGTCTTTGCAATTGTAAACAGTGCCAAAATGAACATATGTATGCATGTGTCTTTATAATAGAATGATTTTTAATCCTTTGGATATATACCCAGTAATGGGATTGCTGGGTCAAATGGAATTTCTATTTCTAGGTCCTTGAGGAATCGCCACACTGTCTTCCACAATGGTTGAACTAATTTACACTCCCACTAACAGTGTAAAAGTGTTCCTATTCTCCACATCCTCTCCAGCATCTGTTGTCTCCTGATTTTTTAAGGATCACCATTTTAACTGGCATGAGATTATATCTCAATGTGGTTTTGATTTGCATTTCTCTAATGACCAGTGATGATGAACATTTTTTCATATGTTTGTTGGCTTCATATATGTCTTCTTTTGAAAAGTATCTGTTCATATTGTTTGTCCACTTTTGAATGGGTTAATTTGTTTTTTTCTTGTAAATCTGTTTTAGTTCTTTGTAGATTCTGGATATTAGCCCTTTGTCAGATGGGTAGATTGCAATTTTTTTTTCCCCATTCTGTTGCTTGCTGCTTTGATTGCTTCTTTTGCTGTACAGAAGCTATGGAGTTTAATTATATCCCATTTGTCTATTTTGGCTTTTGTTGCCAACGCTTTTGATGTTTTAGTCATGAAGTCCTTGCCTATGCCTATGTCCTAAATGGTTTTGCCTAGGTTTTCTTCTAGAATTTTTATGGTGTTAGGCCTTATGTTTAAGTTTCTAATCCATCTGGAGTTAATTTTAGTGTAAGGTTTCAGGAAGGAGTCTAGGTTTTGCTTTTTGCACATGGCTAGCCAGTTTTCCTAACACCATTTATTAAACAGTGAATCCTTTTCCCATTGCTTGTTTTTGTCAGGTTTGTCAAAGATCAGTTGGTTGTAGATGTGTGGGGTTGCCTCGAGCCTCTCTTCTCTTCCATTGGTCTATATCTCTGTTTTGGTACCAGTACCATGCTGTTTTGATTACTGTAGCCTTGTAGTATAGTTTGAAGTCAGGTAGCATGATGCGTCCAGCTTTGTTCTTTTTGCTTAGAATTGTCTTGGCTATGCAGGCTCTCTTATGAAGCTTAGGTGTTTTTTTCCAGTTCTGTGAAGAACGTCATTGGTAACTTGATGGGGATAGCATTGAATCTCTAAATTACTTTGGGCAGTATGGCCATTTTCACGATATTGATTCTTCCTAACCATCGGCATGGAATGTTTTCCCATCTGTTTGTGACCTCTATTATTTCCTTGAGCAGTGGTTTGTAGTTCTCCTTGAAGAAGTCCTTTACATCCTTTGTTAGTTGTATTTCTAGGTATTTTATTCTCTTTGTAGCAATTGTGAATAGCAGTTCATTCTTGATTTGGCTGTCTTTAAGTCTGTTATTGGTGTATAGGAATGCTTGTGATTTCTGCACATTGATTTTGTATCCTGAGACTTTGCTGAAGTTGCTTATCAGTTTAAGGAGACTTTGGGCTGCGACTGTGGGGTCTTCTAAATATACAATCATGTCATCTGCAAATAGAGACAATTTGACTTCTTCCTTTCCTAATTGAATATGCTTTATTTCTTTTTCTTGCCTGATTGCTCTGGCTAGATCTTCCAATACTATGTTGAATAGAAGTGGTGAGACAGGGCATCCTTGTCTAGTGCCAGATTTCAAAGGAAACGCTTCCAATTCTTGCCCATTCAGTATAATATTGGCTGTGGGTTTGTCATAAATAGCTTTTATTATTTTGAGGTACATTTCATTGATACCTAGTTTATTGAGAGTTTTTAGCATAAAGCGCTGTTGAATTTTGTCGAAGGCCATCTCTGTATCTATTGAGATAATCGTGTGGTTTTTGTCTTTGGTTCTGTTTATGTGGTGGATTATGTTTACAGATTTGTGTATGTTGACCAGCCTTGCATCCCTGGGATGAAGCCTACTTGATTGTGATGGCTAAGCTTTTGATGTGCTTTGGCAATCAGTTTACCAGTATTTTATTGAAGATTTTTGCATCTATGTTCATCATGGATATTGGCCTGAAGTTTTCTTTTTTTGTTGTTGAGTCTCTGCCAGGTATTTGTTGAGTCTCAGGATGTTGTTGGTCTCATTATGATTTAGGAAGAATTCTCTCCTTTTGTATTGTTTGGAATAGTTTCAGAAGGAGTGAAAAAAGCAGCTCCTCTTTGTACATCTGGTAGAATTCAGCTGTGAACCCATCTGGACCTGGACTTTTTTTGGTTGGTAGGCTACTAATTGCTGCCTCAACTTCAGCCCTTGTTTTTGGTCTATTCAGGGTTTCAACTTCTTCCTGGTTTAGGCTTGGGAGGGTGCAGGTGTCCAGGAATTTATCCATTTCTTCCAGGTTTACTCATTTATGTGCACAGAGTTGTTTGTAGTAATATCTGATGGTAGTGTGTATTTCTGTGGAATCTGTGGTGATTTCCCCTTTATCATTTTTTATTGCATTATTCTCTCTTTTCTCTTTTATTAATCTGGCTAGTGGTCTATTTTTTTTTATCTTTTCAAAAAACCAGCTCTTGGATTTATTGATTTTTTGAAGGTTTTTTTGTGACTCTATCTCCTTCAGTTCTGCCCTTAGTTATTTCTTGTCTTCTGCTAGCTTTTGAGTTTTTTTGATCTTGCTCCTCTAGCTCTTTCAATTTTGACAATAGAGTGTCGATTTTAGATCTTTCCTCACTTCTCATTTGGGCATTTATTGCTATAAATTTTCCTCTAGACACTGCTCTGAATGTGTCCCAGAGATTCTGGTACGTTGTGTCCTCGTTCTTGTTGGTTTTGAAGAACATCTTTATTTCTGCCTTCACTTCATTGTTTATCTAGTCAACATTCAGGTGCCTGTTGTTCAGTTTCCATGCAGTCATGTGGTTCTTAGTTAATTAATCATGAGTTCTAATTTGATTGCACTGTGGTCTGAGAGACTGTTTGTTATTATTTCCATTATTTTGTATTTGCTGAGTAGTGACTTACTTCCAATTATGTGGTCAGTTTTAGAGTAGGTGCTATGTGGTGCTGAGAAGAATGTATATTCTATGGATTTGGGGTGGAGAGTTCTGTGATGTCTATTAGGTCCACTTGGTCCACATCTGATTTCAAGTCCTGGATATCCTTGTTAATTTTCTTTCTCATTGATCTGTCTAATACTGACAGTGGAGTGTTAAAGTCTCCATTTCTATTGTGTGGGAGTCTAAGTTACTATAATTATCTTCCAAACTGAGACCAAGGAAGGTTACATGACTTTTCCATAGTCACATGGGTATTAAAGTAAGCAGTGGAGTCAGGATTTTAACCTGGGCAGTTTAATGCTTGGAGACATACTCTTAACCACTAGAGTTTACTGCTCAGGTTTCTGAAGTCAGGCATATCTTTGTCTGAAATCTGACTCTGTCACTTATCAGCCATGGGAAAAACTTATACCTTACTTTCTACATTGTCACATCTTTAAAACCAGGAAAATCATGCTTATGTAATTTGGAATGGGAAGACTATGAAAGGCACCGGACCACCACCTGACTGGCCATTAAGGAACCACAATTACTATAATGGTTTCACTATCTTTCAGGAGCTGTTTTACAGTTTTATAGGCTCAGAAGACCTACCCATCAGCTTCCCAGAGCTGATCAAACTCTGGGGTACTCTCTCAAGATACAAAGCCCACCATGTTCCAAGCACCATGTTGGAAAGATATTAAATATTACTTGGGCAGAGAAGTGGTGTTATTAGGCCAGGCGCAGTAGCTCACACCTGTAATCCCAGCACTTTGGGAGGCCAAGGTGGAGGATCCGTTGAGGTCAAGAGTTCAAAACCAGCCTGGCCAACACGATGAAACCCCATCTCTACTAAAAATACAAAAATTAGCCAGGTATTGGTTGCAGGCACTTGTAATCTCAGCTATTTAGGAGGCTGAGGCAGGAGAATTGCTTGAACCTGGGCGGTGGAGGCTACAGTGAGCTGAGGTTGTGCCACAGTACTCTAGCCTGGGTGATAGAGTGAGATTCTGTCTAAAAAAAAAATGGTATTATTAAAGTTACCGAGTTAGAGAGATCAGTTAGGTAGAGTCTTGCAATGGATAAGTTAAAAGGAAATGTAGAACTGAACTAGGTTTGTAATATAACCAACAGGAAGAGTACGACATAAGTGAGTAAAATTTTGGAGAACAAAACAAACTAATGTTAGTGACTAATTAGATGCCGATTGGGAGAGGGGGCAATCAAGGAGAATGATGTAGTTTGGAGCATGAGTGCCTGGAGAAAGCTCTAGGCTTTTAAAAGAGACAGAAGCTGGCTCATGTCTAAGCCTCTATGTTTTGGGGTATTTTGTTACATAGCAATAGATAATCAGAACAATATGCAACTAGTGTAATATCCCTTTTTTTGGACTTATATTTCCCTGTTTGATGTATGCCTTACAAAAATATTAACCTATGCTATAGAAACTACTATTTTAAAGGATATGTGGGGCTGAGCACAGTGGCTCATGTCTGTAATCCCAGCACTCTGGGGGACTGAGGCAGGTGAATTGCTTGAGTCCAGAAGTTCACGACCAGACTGGGCAACGTATCAAAACCCCATCTCTACTAAAAATGCAAAAAATTAGCCAGGCATTGTGGCACACTCCTGTAATCCCAGCTACTCAGGAGGCTGAGATGGGAAAATCACCTGACCCTGGAAGGTCGAGGTTTCAATGAGCCGAGATTGTACCACAGCACTCTAGCCTTGGCAACCAGAGTGAGACTTCTGCCTCTAAATAAATAAACAAACAAACAAATAAATAAATAAATGACATATAATAATTTCCCAGGTTAATGTGGCCAGGGAATATAGATGCTTTGGTTATACTCTGACTCCCTCTATGCCTCAGCTGCTTGAGGGCAAAAAGTTTCTATCGTCTCTCCACCTATATAGAAAGGTCAACATTTATCTTCTCAAGTACCCGGTTTATATCACTTTGCCCCTCTTTGAGGTTCCTTTTGTTGCTGTAATAAATTACCAGAAAGGCTGGGCATGGTGGAGGCTGCAGTGATCCCGGCACTTTGGGGGACCAAGGTGGGTGTATCACCAGAGGTCAGGGGTTCCAGACCAGCCTGGCTAACTTGGTGTAAACCCATCTCTACTAAAATAAAAAAAATTGCTGAGTGTAGTGGCACACCCCTATAATCCCAGCTACTCTGGAGGCTGAGGCAGGAGAATAGCTTGAACCCAGGAGGCAGAGGTTAAAGAAAGCCAAGATCATGCCATTGCACTCCAGCCTAGGTGACAGGGTGTAACTCTGTCTCAAAAAAAAAAAAAAAAAAAAAAAAAAAAAAAAAAAAAAAAAAAAAAAAAAAAAAAAACCCCACAGAAATTTAATAGTTTAAAACAACAAGAATTTATTACCTTATAGTTCTAGAAGTCAGAAATTTGAAATAGGTCTCACTGGGTGGGGAAACTAAGGTGTTGGGAGGGCTATCTGCTTATGGAGTTTCCAGAGGAGAATCTACTTCTGTGCTTTCCCCAGCTATTGGAAGCTGCCTCTATATCTTGACTCATGGTCCCTTTTAGTAATTGAAACACTCCAAACTCTCCTTCCATCTCACATCTCTTTCTCTGACTGGACTGCTTCCCTCTTCCATCTTTTAAAGACCCGTGTAATTACATTCGTGCCATGTGGATAACCCAAGATGCTTAAGATGTAAGTATCTTGGGTTATCCACATAGCCCCAATGATGTTAAGTAAGATTCTTAACTTAATTACATTTACAAAAAAAGATGTTCTTTTGACATGTAACGTAACATACTTGCAGACTCTAAGGATAAGGAAGTACATATCTTGGGGTTGGTCATGATTTTACCTAGCATAGCCTGTAAGGGAAAGAAACCCAAATTAATTGTTTTTTCTTACTATATACTCACATTCAACACATAAAACATTTCTGTGACCAAATGTGTGGGGTTTTTCCCCCACACCAACCAATTCTCTGACACCAGCTAAGTGTCCTGTAATTAAATCCAATTCTGACACTATCTACCTGGAGTTAAGAGTCAGATCCCACAAGTTAAGAGCACAGTCCCACAAGACTGTTCCACACTTCAGATGCCAGTCCACAAGTTCCCAGCATATGGTACTTTTCACTGACTGGCTGCAAGTTGGGGGTTCCCATTGTGAAATTTTTTTTATTTTTTAATCTTTCTGATAGCAATCACCTGAGCATATTTACTCATTTTAAAAAGAAAAAGCTCTGATCCTTATCTTTCTACACTTACCATGTAATTTCTCTACTCAAAGAATCAAAATGGAATCACTAATGTTAAGAAAACACTGACAAATAGAGGGGGAAAAGGTCATGAAGAGAGGATTCTGCTACTTCTATGCCTGATTTAAAAACAAAAACCAAAAAAACCACTTTACAAAAACCACAGCCTTGTGCCAGTTGCAGTAGCTCATTCCTGTAGTCTCAGCACCTTGGGAGGCCAAGGTGGGCAGACTGCTTAAGCCCAGGAGTTCAAGACCAGCCTGGGCAACATGGTGAAAACCCGTCTCTACAAAAAATACAAAAATTAGTGAGGCATGGTGGCACATGCATGTGGTCCCAGTTACTCAGGAGGCTGACATGGGAGGATCACCTGAGCCCAAGAGGTAGAGGTTGCAGTGAGCCAAGATCATGGCACTGCACTCCAGTCTGGGTGATAGAATGAGACCCCATCTTAAAACAAAAAACAAAACAACCATAACCTTGCACAAAGACATCGCAGCTTTACAGAAAAAAAATGATTCTGCTAATATCTGCCCAGCAACTGCATGTCCAACTTTGGACTAGCATCACCCTTTTTATTGATCTTTGTAGCCAAGAAAAATTATTTCAAAACAATTATGTAATCCTCTCTATTATTTCCTTTAAAAACCTGTATCTTTCTTCATCTCTCTGAAAATGCACACAGTTTACCATGGCATACATATTTCCTTTACAATGCTGCAATTCCAAATAAACATCTTTTCTTTTTGAAACTCTCTCTTTGTTATATAAGTTGACATCATGATCCTCACTGAGTTTGATCATTCGCTAGAATGGCTCAAGGATGTAAGAAAAACACTTTACTTACTACTGATTACTGATTTATTGCAAAGGCTACTTTAAGGGATACTAATGAGTAGCCAGATGAAGTGATACTGTAGGTTGAGGTTCGGAAGGGTCCTAGATAACACAGGAGCTACTATCCTTTTGGAGTTGGGGTGCATCACTCTCCTGGCATGGGATGTGTTCAGCAACCTGGAAGTTCTCCAAACTCTATTATTTTGGGTTTTTATGAAGCCTTCATTATGTAGGCACGATTGATTAGATCACTGACCTCTGGTGATCAACTCAATCTTTAGCCCTTTTTCCCTCCTCACCCTAGGTCAGGGGATGGGGCTGAAAGTTCCAACCCTCTAATCATATGGTTGGTTCCCCTGGAAAGCAGTCCCCATTCTGATGGCTCCCACCCACCTGCCATCTCATTTGCATACAAAAAGATACCTATTGTTTCAGAGATTCTACAGGTTTTAGGAACAGTGTGCTGAAAAATAGGGCAGTGACCAATATAATTCTAATTATATTACAACATCACATAGCCCCTATTCCTCCTTTATTTTTGTTTTTGTAACAAAGACTTTATATAGCACCTGAGTCCTTTATTTTTAAAGTCTTCCTTTTTCACCCAGGCTGTAGTGCATTGGCACGATTTTGCTCATTGCAATTTTGGCCTCCTGGGCTCAAGTGATCCTCCAACCTCAGCCTCCCAAGTAGCTGGAGCCACAGCCGTGCACCACCACACTTAGCTAATTAAAAAAAATTTTTTTTGTAGAGATGGACCCTCACTATGTCGGCCAGTCTGGTCTCAAACTCCTGGACTCACGCAATCTACCCACCTCAGACTCTCTAAGTGTTGGGATTACAGATATAAGCCACTTTGCCCAGCCTAATTAATCATTTTCATCAGTATATGAAAATGCTCTATTTGCTCATTTTTATTTTTTAATCTTTCTGATAGAAATCACCTAAGTATTTACTCACTTTTAAAAGAAGAAAATGCTTTGATCCTCATCTTTCTACACACCATGCAATTCCTCTACTTACCATGTGATTCCTCTACTCACCAGCATAGCAAACTTCTTGACTGAGTTGCCTATGCTCACTGCAGGTACTTTTCAACTCTTTCCAATTCAGCCTAGGTGTTAGTTACCTATTGCTATCTAAAGAATTATCCTAAAATTTGGCAGCTTAGAGCTTAAGGTTTCTATGGGTCAGCAATATTGGCTTGGCTTAGTTGGATGCCTGTGGCCATAATCATGCTGTAAACTGGGGCAGAAGATATCTTCAATTTCACTGGGAGAGGAGCCACTCCCAGCCTTAGACTGTGGCTGGCTGTTGGAGGGAGGTTCTTTCTGGACACATGTGCTTCTGAATAGAGCAGCTTACATGATGGCAGCTGGCTTACCTCAGCAAAGGAGCAAGCCTGCAGAAAAAGCTTAAGATAGAAGTCCTAGTCATTTTGTAGCTTAATGGAAGTGACATCTGATCACTTCTGCCATATTCTATTTATTAGAAGAAGTCATAAGTCCATTCACACCCAAAGGAAGGGAAATATGCAAGTGCATGGAAGTGGGGATCTATTTTAGGAGCTGCTAACCACAGCCTCTGTGCCTACTTTTCAAACTATGTCTCATGTTGAAGTCTCTGACAGGCTGCATGTTGTCAAATCCGCCCAGTAGCATTAACTCCAGATGACTGCTCCCTCCGTCATCATACTCTCTCGCCCTTGTCTTCTGTGATTTTATACTCTCCTGATTTTCCTCTGTTTTGTTTCTTCTTAGTTTTCTTAACAGCATCCTACTCTTCTATCCAATTTCTTTCCTTTGTCATCAACATTCACTGTGTAGGTCATTCAATCTCGTGGCTTTAAGTACCATCTAAATGCTGATGGTTACTGTCACCTGTCTCTAGCCCAAACTGCTCCCCTGATCTCTACAGTCACATAGTCAGCAGCCTTCGTGACATCACAATGTGGATGTATAATAGGTACATCAAGCTACCCAAGACTAAAACAGATCTTATGGTTTTTCTCAAAATTTGTTTTTTTTTTTAAATCAAGTTTTATAATGTTAGGAAAATAAAACAGCAAAAGCCTCAAAACCAAAACAAAAGCAAGCGAGTAACCAACCCGCCAAACAAAAAAATCCCAAGTATAGTATCATGGGAGATGGCTGACTAGAAGTCGCTAGTGTGTGCTGCTCTTCACAGAGAGAAATAGGAGGGGCAAGTAAATACTATACCTTCAACCGAAACACCCAGATTCATGCACTGGGATTCATCAAGGAAACAATGACCCATAAAGAATGGAGAGGTTTAAGACAGGATGACTGCCCACCTGGGAGTAACATATAGCCAGGGAGCCTCCCCTGCCCAGGGAAATGGTGAATGAGTGAGAGATCCCAGGGACCCATGCTTTTTCCATGGATCTTTGCAACCCTGGGGACCGGAGATCCCTCTCATGCACCCATTCCACTAGGGCCTTCAGTCTGACATCAGAGCTACGTGGACTTTGGGCAGAGACACTGCTCAGGTACACACAGAGTCCAGAGAGCTTTGGATCCCCAGGCATCCTGGCAATAGCAGCTGCAGCTCTGGCAAAGTGGGAGGTTAGACTCCTATACATACCAGCAGGCTGAGTAGTGATGGTCTGCAGGCCCTGATTCCATGGCATCTCACAGGATAAGACCCACAGGCCTGGGATGCCAGCCAGCTTCCCGTAGCAGCTCTGCACCTCCCTAAGATGGAGCTCCACATGGGAGGGGCAGGCTGGCATTTTTATTGTCTTGCTGTCTTGGCTGTTGTTGCCTTCAGGCTTCGGAGAGTCCAAGGCACTTGAGGGCTGGAACAGATCCATACATAGCACAGCCCTTTCAAAAAGTGGACAGATTGCTTTTTCACATGGGTCCCCAATATCATTTCTCTTCACTGGGTGGGACCTTCTGAGTGAGGTATCCAGCCATCTCTGGCCAGTGTTTTTGGGCAACCGGCAGCTCCACATCTCCCTGGGAGGGAGGGAGCAGACCACCATCTTTGCTGTTTTGCAGCCTTTCCTGTTGTTGCTTTCAGGCACTGGAAAATCTGAGCTAACTGGAGATGGGAGCAGATCCCAGTATAGTGCAAAAGCCTTATTTAAAAAATGACCAGATTGTTTCTCGTGTGGGTCTCATTTCTCCTCACTTGGTGGGACCTCCTGGCCTGGTTCTCCAGCCAGCACCTGCTCGGACTATCAAGCCAGTGACAGGTCTGCACCTCCCTGAGACAGGGTTCCCAGTGGGAGGGTGGGCTGCCATCTTTGCTCACCTTTGTTGGTGTCAGATTCTGGACAGTCTGTAGGGACCAGGGGCTGGTCTGGACCCTTAGCGCAGAGCAGGCGCCTCATGGAAAAGTTGCCAGACTGTCCTCCACACAGGTCCCAGTCATTACTTCTCCTCATTGAGCTGGGCCACCTCACCTGGGACTCCAGCAAAACCATCCCTTCCCCCACCAATCACTTCAATCAGGGGCAGCTCAGCATCTTTCTGCGGAGGAAATCCCACAGTCAACCCACAACCCCTCCACCATTGCATTTGCAGTGGTACCACCCTAAGAGCCTAGGGCTGGAGAAAGGAACAAAGGGTCTAGGCATTCTGCTGGCACTCTCAGCATGCTGCAACCACCATATGGAGAGAAGTTTAGTCCCTCTACCTTGGGAACCTCCACCCTCTATTCTTCACCAGGCAGGGTCCCAGCTCAGAACCACAGAATAGCTGCCCCACCCATGGCTATGCTTACCTCCTGGTAGTGGCTCTGAGTTTACCTGGAGAGAGGCTGCCAGAGGCAACTGAAAACCTCTCTGCCACAGCCACAGCAGAGGCTCTGCCCCTGCTGCTCCTAGTCAGTGGAAGAAACAGAGCCTGAGGGCTACACTTGAGCTTGCACTACATCACAGTCATCATACAGAGCGGAGATCAGTCTCTCCTCCCTATAAGCCCTTAACCCCATGCTTCCCAACAAGTGGAGACCCCAGCTGACATGAGCAGTGCAGCTACCCCACATCCCTGGCTGAACACTCCTAAGAGCAGTGGCTCTAGGTTTCCAGGAGGTGGCGCCCCCAGGAGCAACCAAAAGCCCCTCTGACACTGCCTCTGCCGTGGTACTGCCCTGCTACCTTTGTACTGGCAAAGGAGCGAACACCCTAAGTATCTCATCCACACCTCCAGCAAGTTGCAGTAGACCAAGGAGAAGAGGCCAGTCTGTTTCCCAAGGTTCCCACCCACCCTCAGTGCTCATCACTAGGCAAGGCTGGCTTGGGCACACAGCACAGACCCGTACATCCCCATCCTGGGCTGATCATTCTGAGCAATTGCTGCTCTACATCTCACTGGGGTGGAGCCTCAGGAGGCAAGTAAAAGCCCCATGGCCACAACCATTACTAAGTTCCCTTCCCCTGCTGCCTCCAAGTTGGGGAAGGAATATAAACTCTGAGATTGCCTCAAAATTGTGGTGGCCTAGGAGTGCCAAGCTATGACCTATAACCATCACTCAAGAGGTAGAGGAGCCCACACTTTCGAGAACTGAGAGGGAGCAGGGCTGCAAATGAGAGGAAATATTGGGGACCATGTGACTGAGCAAGAGGCTACCGATTGACCACTAAGCCTAAGCACCACCTACTCGATCACACCCCAAAGCTTCAACATCAAAATACCCCACTAACATATCTCACTATGAAAACAAAGACAAGTCAACTACAAATAACGACCCTGCACAAAGCCTCGGCCCTTTGAAAACACCCAGAAGAGAAGTCCACTGACTGTATTCAATCTACAACACAGTTAAAGGAACATTCATATGCAGAAATGAGAAAGGACCAATGCAAGAACTCTGGCAATTCAAATGGCCAGAATGTGTTAACGTCCTGCAAGTGACCACACTAGTTCTCCAACAAGGTTCTTGACAAGGCCAAGGTGGCTGAAATAACAAAAATAGAATTAAGACTATGCATAAGAATGAAGAGCATTGAGATTCAGAAGAATTCCAAAATGCAAGCTAAAAAAATTAAGAATACAATAAAATGATACAGGAGCTGACAGAATAGTTGGTATTTAAACATAGTTGGTATTTAAAAAAACAAAACAAAACACTGAAATGGTATGACAGAGTTGAAAAACACACTCCAAGAATTTCACAATGCAATCACAAGTATTAACAGCAGAATAGACCGAGCTGAGGAAGAAAATCTCAGAGCTTGAGGACTGGCTCTCTGAAATAAGGCAATCAGACAAAAATAAAGAAAAAAGAATTAAAAGGAAGAAACCTGACTTTCAAGAAATATGGGATTATATTAAGAAGCCAGATCTACTAATCATTGGCATCTCTAAAAGAGATGGGGAGAAAGCAAACAAATTGAAAAATGTATTTCAGGATATCAGTCATGAAAACTTCCCTAACCTTGCTAGGGAGGCCAACATTTAAATTTAGGAAATGCAGAGGATCTCAGAAATATATTACACAAAAATATCATCCCCAAGATACATAATCATCAGACTTTCCAAGGTCAAATTGAAAGAAAGAATGTTAAAGACAGCTACAGAGAAAGGATAGGTCGCCTACAAAGGGAACCTCATCAGGTTAACCATAGACCTTTAAACAGAAACCCTACAAGCCAGAAGAAATTGAGGGCCGATATTCAACATTCTTAAAGAAAAACATCTCCAAGCTGTGACTTTTGGGTAAATAATGAAATTAAGGGAGAAATCAAGTTGCTCTTTGAAACTAATGAGAACAAAGATCAACATACCAAGAATTTCATATCCAGCCAAATTAAGCTTTCTAAGCAAAGGAGAAATGAGACCCATTTCAGATAAGACATGCCACCTGGACACTTTGGGCTCCTTCCACTTTTAAGTCAACAGGCTAAGAAGGGAGTTACACTGTTGGCTGGGGTGACTGACCCGGACTATCAGGATGAAATCAGTCTACTACTCCATAATGGAGATAAGGAAGAGTATGCACGGAATACAGGATATCTCTTAGTATTACCATGTCCTGCGATTCCGGTCAATGGGAAACTACAATAACCCAATCCAGGCAGGACTACAAATGACCCAGGCTCTTCAGGAATGAAGGTTTAGGTCACTCAACCAGGAAAAAACCACAATCTGCTGAGGTACTTGCTGAAGGCAAAGGGAATACAGAATGGGTAGTAGAAGAAGGTAGTCATCAATTCCAGTGAGATATATATATCTCCCATTAATTCTATACCTCTAAACAACCCTAGTATACCAACATTCACCAAGCATGTGGATTTAGCTATAGGTTGGTGCAAAAGTAATTGTGGTTTTTGCCATTTAATGACAAAAACTGCAATTACTTTTGCACCAACCTAATATAATTTAGGAGTCATCCTTGATTACTCTTTTCCTCATTTACCTAAATCCAATAGCAAGTGCTGTAACATGAATGGAAAATTTCTGCTTTTCTTCCTCTCCACCGCCACTGCCTCTGTAGTGCAGATCAACAGAATCTTTCCCTCGAACTACCCCCAAAGCCTCCTAACCCGTTTCCCTTCTCTGAAATTCCTCCTCCACACAGCATCCAGAGCAATCTTTTAAAAACAATGGTTTTTCCTTGCTTAGAATTTTCCCTACACCTCATCACAGTTAAATTTAAACTTTATAACTTGGTCTATAAAGGCCTACATGATCTGAATGATCTGATCCCTGCCCCCACAACCCTCATCCCTTGCTAAGGCCTTCTTTTTATTCCTTTAACATGCCTTTAACATGTTGTGGTAGGCAGAATAATGGTCCCCAAAGATCTCTACATTCTAATCCCCAGTACCTGTTAATATCCTACTTTACGTAGCAAAAGGGACTCTGTAGATTTGATTAAGTCAAGGCTCTTGAGGTAGGGAGGTTATCCTGGAGTAGCTGGATACAATTGGGGTATACACAAATATATTCACTTCCTAGGGATACTGTAGCAAAGCACAAAAAACTAGACGGCTTAAAACAACAGAAATTTGTTGTTTCACAGTTCTGGAAGCTACAAGTGCAAAGTCAAGGTAATGCTAAGACTGTGCTGTTTTTGATGGCTCTAAAGGGAAAATCTTTTCTTGCCTCTTCTAGCTTCTGCTGTTTGCTGCCAATCGGTGGCTCTCTTTGGCTTGTAGATGCATCACTCCAGTCACATGGCCATCTTCCCCACTGTGTATTTTCATTGTCTTGCTACTTACTATGTGTGTTCTTGTGTCCAGGTTTCCTTTTTTTTGAGATGGAGTTTCACTCTTGTTGCCCAGGCTGCATTGCAATAGCATGATCTCGGCTCACCGCAATCTCTGCCTCCCAGGTTCAAGCAATTCTCCTGCCTCAGCCTCCGGAGTAGCTGGGATTACAGGCATGTGCCACCATGCCCAGTTAATTTTGTATTTTTAATAGAGATGGGGTTTTTCCATGTTGGTTTGACTAGTCTTGAACTCCTGACCTCAGGTGATCCACCCACCTCATCCTCCCAAAGCATTGAGATTACAGGCGTGAGTCACTGCGCCCAGCCAAGTTTCCTCCTTTTTAAGGATACCAGTCAGATTAGGACTTACCCTAATGACCTCATTTTAATTTGATAACCTGTCAAGATCTTATTTCCAAATAAAGGTCATATTCTGAGGTAGTAGGGGCTAAGACTTCAACATATTTTTTTTTGAGAAACACAATTCAGCCCATAACACCAATGTCATCAGAAGGGTCTTTATAAGCCAGAGAGAGGCAGGAGAGTCACTGTCAGTGATTCCTCCCAAAAAAGACTTGATGGGCCACTACTACGAAGATGGAAGAGCAGGGAACCAAGGAATAGAGGTAGCCTTAGAAAATGGAAAAGAAAAGGCAATTCTTCCCTAGAACCTCCAGAAAGGCATGCAGCCCTGCCAATTTGGTTGATTTTAGTCCAGTGACTTCCATTTAGGACTTGTGAGTTCCTGAATTGTAAGATAATAAAGTTGTGTTGTTTTAAGCCACTAAGTTTGTAGTTATTTGTTACAGTAGCGGTAGGAAGCTAATACATGTGCCAAGATAATTCATTCCTGCCTTACAGCATTTATGTGGATTGTTCATGAAGAATTTCCTCTGTCTAAAGTGCTAATTTCCCAAATATAAGCATGGTGGGCTTTTCTACATGATTTGAGTCTGCTTAAATCACATCCCTTCAGAGAGGCCTAGTAAAGATTATCTGTGCCCCTTTCCCAAAATTCACGTCTTGAAATCCTAACCATAAATATAATAGTATTTGGAGGTAGGGCTCTTGGGAGGTAATTAGTCTTATTATGGGATTAGCTACCTTCTAAGAAGATACACAAGAGCTTGCTGTCTGTCTTTGCTCTCTCCTATGTGAGCATACAGCAAGAGGACAGCCATGTGCAAACCAGGAAGTGGACCCTCCCCAGCCAGGGATCTGTCTGCGCTTTGACCTTGGACTTCTCAACCTCCATAATTATGAGAAATGTTTCTTTTTTAAACTATTCAGTCTTTGGTAACTTGTGATAGCAACCCAAACTAAGACACTTTCCCTGACTTCAATTAAAGTAGCTCCCTTGTTACTCTATCACATGATCTTGCTTTATATTCATCATGACACTTGTCACTTCTTGCCACCTTTTTCTTTATGTTATTATTATTAGAACACACAAGGAAAGCTGAAGCTTTGTCTCTTCTATTTCCTTATAACCCCACTACTTAGACTAGTGCCTACTACATAGCAGGAGCTCAATATTTGTTGAATAAATGAATGAGTGAACATTTATTTCATGCAAGATAATGGATATATACTATTCTATTTAATCTTTTCATCAGCCCAATGCAGTAGAATTCCTATCACCATTTTATTGAACATAAACTCTGCGATAGCAGGCATAGGTGTACCCGTACCTTTTTGGTAACATTAACTATTCATACATATAATGAATAAGTAAATGAACCACATTCAAAGAAATCAAGTAGCCAGTGTAAGTAACAAAGTTTAGAAAATAGATATCTACTACATTAATGCCTACAGCTTCCATAATTTGTTGTTGAAGAACACTGGAGCTACCGTTTGAGCCAACTCCATCCTCATGAGATCAAGCTCCCATTTTGCCTGCATTCTGGACAGTTCTATTAACACACTCCAGTCATCCCTGAATTCCAGACATACAAAACTGAATTTTAAATCTATGCCCCAAATTTACTCTGTAGATTTGTTGGCTAAAACAAGGGCACCAGTACCTGTCTGCCAAACAAATTCCTGGGAGTCATTTTCTACTTCCTTCCTATTCCCCTACAATTGACTGGTAGTTTATTTTTCCTGTTTAATAGTTTTTGTACTAATTTCCTTTTCCAGCTCCACTGACATAGTCACTTCCCAAACTATTTGTCCAGACACTGCTTCTAAGACAATCCCTTCAGCAAGACCAAGCATGACACTTGCTAGCTTAAAATCCTTCTGTGACTTTCTACAGTCTTTAATAGAAGCTAAATCCTTTACCGCAACATGAGAGGTCTCATATAGTCTGCACCCTCCCTAGGTTTTCATCTTTCTCCTCTCACTCTCCCCTCACTGACTGGTCTAGTTACACTGGTTTTTAAATTCCATGAAGCGTCAAGTTCATCCTTGCCTGAGCAACTCACATGTTTGTTCACTCTTCAGATCTCAGGGATGCCTGTTTTCTCCAATCTAAACTATTCTCAACATCCTGCCATTTTCCTTCCATAAAGCACAAGTTGTTTGCATTTGTTTCCTGCACCAGATTATAAGCTCCATGAAAGAAAGTTTTGTGTCTTTTTGGCTCACCATTGAATGCTCAGTATCTGACACATGCCTGGCATACAGTGAAGGGCATATTACATATGTTTTCAATAAACAAATTTAATATTTATTGAGTAAGCAAAGTTTATTGTGTGTCTTTTAAAGAACTTTGCTTTTATGTATCCATTTTGGTTGGGATGGTGTCTGGTCAAGTGGCAGAGGTAAAGAAAACAAAAACTAATGTGAGAAACAGTGGAAAGAGAAAGAAATAACAGAAAAAATGAGTGAGATGGAAGAGTGAATGAAGAGAGTATTGGAAGAAACAGAAAGCAGAGATGGGTCTTATAGTGGGGTTAATGGTGGCCACATCAAAGACAAAATCACATCAAAACTCTGGATGCTGTGAATGCTGCTGTGTTCATTTCTCCGAGCTACTATAACAAAGTACTGCAAACTGAATGGCTTAGGATAACCACCACTTATTTTCTTCTAGTTCAGAGGCTAGAAGTCTAAAATCAAGGAGTCAGTGGGGTTTGTTGTTTCCAGAAGCACTGAGAGAAAAAAAATCTGTTCCATGCCTCTCTCCTAGCTTCCGGTGGTTGCTGGAAATCCTGGGCATTCTTTGGCTTGGCGACACATCACTTTGACTTCTGCTTCCATCTTCACATGGGGTCTCCTCTGTCTCTCCTGTGCCTTCACATGACATTCCTATAAGGATACCAGTCATTGGATTTAGGATCCACTTTAATCCAGCGTAACCTCATCTTATTATATATGCAAAGACCTAGAGCCTTCAGAGGGAGTGTGGCCTTGCCAAAATTTTGATTTTGGACTTCTGTCCTCCAGAACTGTGAGAGAATACATTTCTGTTGTTTGAAGGCATCCAATTTCGAGTATTTGTTTCAGCAGCCACAGCAAACAAATACAGGCCTTAACAGAATAGAACTCATGGCACACTATTTTTTTCCTCTAAGTACCATTAAAAACAAAACAAAAAACAAATCTCTGAGTTAGATTCTGCCCTAAACAGATCAAAGAGGTCTTAGTAAATAATTTGTGAACAGCTGTAAAGTTAAAACAGCTCAATTTCTGTAAAGTTAATGTTTAACGATGTTTTAACACAAAACTATCCCTTCAATGACTGAGACATATGACTCTTTAACCTACTAAGAATTTACTATAAGAAAATAATTATGTTGTAAACTATCTTTCATTTATCTTCACTTATCTTCTGAATGCCTGACGATTAACATCAAATTTTATCATATTTCATATGCCTCTCTCATTTCAGAGTAAACTGTTTAATGTCATCTATGTCTCCCTGTTAAGTTCTTTTTATCTTGAAATTAATTTTTTTTCATGTTGCCTGATGTATAATTAGATGACATGTGGTATACTATGTAACCTACAACTGGGAGCACAACTGCTTAAAGTGGCTTAGTTTCTGGAAGTCGTGCCATCAAGATAAAGCTAAATTGAATAGAGGAAATGACACGACAAGTGTCTTTCCAGCTTTGAATACATTCAGAATTAAAGTCTGGCATCACAAAACAATCTCTTCCAAACCTTAAGTTCCATTTTTAACCATTTAACTGGCAGATGCCAGGTTATTTCAAAATGTCACATACTGTTTTCTTTCATTCTTCATTTGGATGAATGATACAGGAGAGTTCATGCTCTTGCAGGGTCCATTCATGAACAGCTGCAGAGTTAAAACAGATCAATTTCTGTAAAGAACCAATGTCACATTTCAAGGAAGAAACTGGAGGATAGAACTAGCACTCAGTGGCAATGGAAGGCTGAACTCCCCAACTTCTCAGACTCAACCCCCCACCACTTGTGCTTTGGAATCCCCGCCCCTCTTCCCAGAGTTTTCCTGTGGTTTGGGTAGATCAGCCCTGGGGTCCAGGGAGAGCGGGCACTAGCCCGCCCTGGCGCTGGACAAAGTAGACCCCACTCCGCCTGCGGGTAGCTTAGCTGGTGGGGAGGAGACTTGAGCTCTCACTCTCCGCCTGCAAAGGCAGATTTGCCCAGATCCCCGCAGGCCCCCGCAGCCCCGGGGCGGGTGTGGGCGGCGGAGGGAAGGGGATCTGGGCCAAACGCCCACCCACAGGCGAGCGACCTGGAAAGGTCCGGCCCGTTTTCCTTGGGTTGCAGCGGACGCCGGAATGCTGGGGTCCTGCGAACGTGAGCGTCTGCCCGGTGCCGGATTATCACCCCACAGCCAGGGCTAAGGCTCCCCGCCCACCAGCGAGCCACTTTCCCGCGCCGACGCGACTAACTCCTGCTGTTCGGGTAGGGAACTCGGAGAACCGGAGTGGCCTCCCCTCCCCCGCGCAGACGTCAGCGCTGGCGTCGGGGAAGCGCCGTAATGCCCCGAAGAAGCGCGCCTCAAAACTTGCACCTCGCTGCCGCAGCTTCAACGGATAAATCACTTGCCCCAAGCACACTCCAATCCTGCCCGCGGGGCCATGGCAGAGCAAAAGAGAGGCTCTCCATGGAGATATGCTCCAGAAGCGTGGGTGGCTGTGCCTAAAGGTTTGTTGGAGAGGGACAATCAATGAGGCTTGGAGGCTGTGGCACCTAAGACGCTCTCCCCACCCCACGTCATTCAGAAGGTTCCGCAGGTCCCGGCAGCGGTGGGTTTGTCAGTCCCATCCGGCGGCCAGTCTCCCTTGCCCGATCGCCTACGTTCCTCGGCCTGGTCAAAGTTCGTTTCAAAGCATTTTTACCTACGCGCCCTCGGCCAGAGGCGTTCGGTGCGTTTGTGCGCGTGTATTCGAAGGCGCGTGGTAGTGATGGCGGCGCTCAGTGAGACTTTCCTGTCACTGGATACTACTACTCCCAACCCTCCTCAAAGCCGCCAGAGCAACCCCCAGGTCTTTAGTTTACAAGTGGCAATTTGACTTGCTTTGCTGCATGTCTGGAGGGACCAAGGAAAGTGTGGAGACGCCCTGGGGATTAGGTGATCGCAGCTTGAAAAGAAAAAAAGCCAAACAAATAAACAAAACCCACCCACCCTAACAAATATGAGGCTGCTGGAGAGAATGAGGAAAGACTGGTTCATGATCGGAATAGTACTGGCGATCGCCGGAGCTAAACTGGAGCCGTCCATAGGGGTGAATGGGGGTAAGTGCGGCACCTCTGCGTGCTCCACCGCGGCTCCCACTTCAGAACTAATTTGTGAGTCTTAGAAAGGTGGGGCAACCCTCATTGCAAGCGCTTGCCAGTCTCAGGGGCACTGACCAGCCTTTGGCCCTTTTGCTGATTTTCTAATTTACCAACCCCAGAGGGAACTTGTAATTAGGAACAGGGCAAAGGAATTTGAGCGCAGGTAGTCTTTTCCGCAGACAATGACTATCCTCAGTGTCAAGAAGTGAGGTTACAGAGAATGAAAGTTACTCCTCTTGCCTCCAAACTAGCATCCTATCCCAAGGGACTCTAGGTTGCCAAGAGTTCCTTATCTATCTTGGAGTGGACCTCATTATCCAGTCTACTTTCGAGTCCACCCCGCCCCCACATTAAAAAAAAGTGGAGGAAAAACAAGGAAAAGGGACACCTCCGCCCCCAACTCAGATTTTATGGCCCACATGTTGGAGAGTGATGATTTGCTGTAGTTCCTGGCGCTCCAGAAACTCCCAAGCCGACTGACACGTTGCACTCTTTCATTACAGGGCACTACTTCCGTGTGCTGCCGGGATTCAGTTCTGTACTAGCAGTCTAACAGATACAGACTGTGTTAGACTATGTGTAGTGTGTGTTTTGGCAAGGAAATGTAGATGGACTGAAAGCATACTTAAATCTCTGAATAGTAGGAGCTTTGTACTGGGGGCGATGGGCACTGGTGGGAACATTAGAAATATTAGTTTTTTATGCCCCATCCCCCACACCTTTAGATAATCTTTAAACATTAATTGAATTTATTCAGTGCGATTGTTTTTGACCTTGTTTGTCAGTTTCCAAGCTTATTGACAGGTTTAATACCTAAGTCATACAACCGGAGCAAATAAGGACAAAGCTGAACAGGCACGATCTTTTCATAGTAGGAATTTCTCAGGAGGATATTTGAAGTTATTGGTATCTTTCTGCTAAAACATGATGGAAATGAATGAAATGATCTCTCAGGAGAACAGTAGTGGTCCCTTTTCCCCTTAACCTCTCCGGATTCCTCTGTTTAGAAGTAGCTTCCAGGAGCATTTTTAAAGGAATTATTTAAACTAAAATTGTGGAGTTGAAGGCTTTTTTGTTCATTTTAAAATTGTGTTCTTCTGTATTTAACTTAGAACAAAATGTGTAGAATATGTAACTATGAGAATAAAGCAGTTATTCCTGGTGGTTTCTCCCTCTGATGGCAACAGTTTCTTCTTTAACAAAGCTGCTCTGTGAACTTTTGGTAAACTCTTGTGAAGATCAGGTCTGTCAAATGAAGACCCCGCCCCCATCCCTGGAGCTAAATGAATAGGAAGACCTACAGTACCTTTGCATGATCTGCAAGGCACTCTCCCTAGCTATAGCTTCTGGTGTTAGATCTCTTATTTGCTCAGTTTTGAGGTGAAATTCCAGATGATGTATGATCTTTAACTTTAAATCTGCAGGGGCTAAGTTTGGCAAAATATCTTTTACTTTACATTCCCAAATACTCTGTGGGAAGGAAGGTGTTGAATGCTGAATCATTTCCGTGGGGCTTTTCTGCCATGCCATGTATGAGATAGATTCTGCAAGCTTATTTGTTCCATAGACTCTGCTTATTAACATTTTGGTATGTAATTGTATCATAGAAATGCCGTTTCCCATTTTCACTAGTTCTTATGTCTTTAGTGTAGGATAATTCATTCCTTTTTAAAATTACAATTGAATGTTAAGAGTGGGAAGGGAACATTTAAAGTGTTTTAAGCCAACATGCTTCTTTTACAGTTGAAGATACTGAGGCTTGATGCCAGGTGACTCACTCTATGTTAAGGTGTCTAGTTTAGGGAAGAGGAACCATTCAAGACCAAGACTCCCCCTTATTTCACACCAGCTGCAAAATCTATACTAATGGTTCTGGCAAAAAAAATTATTAAAATGAATAACCATTATAAGGAAAGACTGAATGTAATAAAGACGTTTTCCATGCCCTGCTTTTTAATGCAAAGGAGCAGAGTAAAATCAGTTACTATTAAACAATGCACTCATGGTTTCTTTAATAGTTGTTCATATGGAAAAGATGCTTTTTCTAAAAACATAAGATAAACAAACAATTGTTTGGAATTTCCTTTACAGCTTATCAGGCTAAGTCATTGATACTTCTGGTTTTGTTTGAACTGGGGTCTCCCTCAGTCACCCATGGCTCACTGCCTTTTCAGCCTCCTGAGTCCAAGCAATTCTCTCAGTTCAGTCTCTTGAGTAGCTGGGACCACAGCCATGTGCCACCACACCCAATAATTTTTTTTATTTTTTGTAGAGATGGGGATCTCCTTATGTTGCCCAGGCTGGTCTGAACTCAAGCTACTGTTGAGCTTTTAATGGATTTTTCCCACTTGTAAAGCCTCCTAAGTAAAAACAAACCACCAAATAATACCAAATGACCATCTCATGCCACTAGTTAAAATAACAAAAATCTAGGAAAGGAACTAGGAATAAGGAGAGGAATGGCTGCTGAAAGTGTTTTTGTCATGTCCTGCTCTTTGGAATGGTCTGAAACACCTTTTTTGGCTTATAACTTTTAGTGAAAAGGCTCCATTTCTGGCCTTTGTACACTGAAAATCTGATTTTTAATGCATTCATATTGACTGGATAATTTTCAATTAATCAATCTTTAGATATACTTTTAAATAGGAAAAGTTTGCTATTAAGATGCTCACTTCACCTTTACCTGGATTGATACCTTAATGACTACAGTCTACTTTTAAGTGTAAGACTTCCAAACTTAAATTATCACACATATGTATGGTCTAACTCCTCCCCAACTGCCCCCCTAAATTTTTACAGTCAGTTGGTGAGTTAGTATGGCAGAAAATTTATAGATGTGGGAACCTTAAAATTAGAGAAGTTGAATGACTTTCCAAATGGGTAGTAGCGTAATACACACTAGCTTGGATAATTGAATTCTTAGCTCTTGTTCTTATTTAGTTATATTTAATTTTTAAATATATACAGAAGAAGTTTGAAAATAAAAAGTTATAGTAGATGTAAATATGTAGATTCTGAGGTGTTGACGATCTGTCCCAGTGTGGCCTAAGGAAGCCCTGAGCTATTGCACACCATAGAGTTTATGGGAATTCAACACTGTGCTGTTCATTCTTGAGAAGACAAATGTTTACTTCGTTGGAAGTACAGAGTAAGTTTCTAATTTCTACCCGCATCTTAACTTATTACCATTTATAAGACACTAATCCTAAAAAGGAAACTGCTTTAGTTTTCCATTAAAAAAAAACATAACCAGAAACATGCTATAAACTTAAGTATATTAACATGAATATCTTAGAAGATCTTAGATTAGGTTTGGAAGTGAAATTTACTTCAGTGGTGAATGGCTTTTGTGAAATAGTAATAGTTCCTTGCATTCTTAAGTATTTCAGAACATTTTACTTTTTCCTCCCATTAAAAAGCATGGGTTTTGGAGCCCCCAAATTGCTTCATTGTTATGACCATTTTTTCTTTTGATTGTGCTACCCCATTTCATTTTTGCTGATAAACATCTTTGTTTAAAGGAACAGTGAAAACTTATTTCCAGTTTAAGCTTTGTAGCCATCTTAGTATCCAATATGATTATTTTGGTGACTTGGAGGATATAATTATTGGCTTATGGAGGGGACACATACCATTTTTATATTTCAGTTTTAACTCTCACCTCTTGCAAATATTTACCATGTTTTTATTTCAGCCCTGGTGACTTGTAGTTCTGCATGCCCTAGTTGGGCGATTTGTTTCAGCCCCTCACTTGACTCTGTCTCAGAGGGCCCTTGGGTTTCCCTAAATTAATTCCTCTTTTCTTCTTACAGGTACATTGTAGATAGCACTGGAATATCCTTAACATGTCCTTTCATGGATTAGAGTTATTCAGATGTGCATCTAATACAAAAGACAGTATACCTTGTCTTTAGCTACCCCAGAGAATTATGCAATCCAAATAAATGTTTCAGGTTTGCTGTGGAGATGCATCTTTGGACATGTCCCCAGTCTCTCATTTGCCACCATATTGCTGACTCTGACCCCTCTTATCTAGAAAATTTGGAGGCACCACTGTGGATGGAACCATGATGGACAAGCATAAGGTCTCATAAAAACCACGGGATTGGAAGAAAATTAAAATGATGTGAATTTTAAAAGACAGGGTATTTAAAATTATTGGGAAACTTCTATTCCCCAAGAAAGCCAGATTCCTTGACTTTAAAATCTGCTCCTGAATCACCCTGCATAGCTGTTGAAGAAATATTACTTGTTTGAGCTGCTGAGACAGATTCACTTACAAGTATAATGTACCTCTTTTTAAAAGTTTTTGAACAGTCTTTACTGCCCCCAAATGTAATGCCTTTTGCACTTGCCTTCTCCCTTTTCCTCCCTTTTCTTAGATCTCAGCAAAACGATTTGTGTAAATGCCAGGCATATTAAATAATTTATTGCAGCATTTGAAGAAATGTTTGTTTCTTTTATTCATTGTTGTGCTACAAATGCCTAAGACGTAGTAGGTCTTCTCTCTCTATATATATCTATCTATCTATCTATCTATCTATCTATCTATCTATCTATCTATCTATAGTGATTTTTCCTGAGCTTGGTTTTCTGTCCATTTATTGAGCAAATGGAGGGTTTCAGACCATGGAGAAGCCATGATTGTTGTCCTGTTCTTTTGCTTAAGGGGGTATATTAGTTTCTTAGGGCTGCCACAACAAATTACCATGAACCAGGTAATTTATTCTCTCACAGCTCTAGAGGCCAGAAGGCTGAGGTCAAGATGTCCTCCAAAGGACATCTGGGAAAGAATCCTTCTTTGCGTATTCCAGCTTGTGGTGGTTGCCAGCCATTCCTTAACTGTGGCACTATATCTCCAGTGTCCACCTTTGTCATCACATGGCTGTCTTCCCTGTGCATGGGTCTGTGTCCAAATTTCCATCTTTTAAGAATAGGCTATTGGATTAATGACCTTCCTAATCCAGTAAGTCTGCATCTTAAGTTGATTACATGTGCAAAGACCCTATTTTAAAAAATGTCACATTCACAGGTTCTGGGTAAGCATGGATTTTGGGAGTAGGGGGTCACTACTCAATGTAGTACAAGAGGACTGAATAGAATACCAAATATGAGATGATCTGAGATTTTTAAATGTTGCCATATACCAGGATTTCTCAGCCTTGGCACATTGACATTTTGAACATGATAATTTTTGTTGTTGGAGGGGCTGTTCTATGTCTTCTAAGATGTTTAATAGAATTCTTGATCTCTGCTCACTAGATGTTAGTAGTATACCCTATCCCCCAAGTTATGACAACAAAAAAACATTTCTAAACATTGCCATATGTCCATGGAGGGCAAGATTGCCACTGCTGGAGAACCATTGGTATGCAGGTATAAAATGTCATTTTCTCAGGACTGCATCTTTTTAAAGAATTTTGTTCTTTGTTAGCACATTAGGTCTTAAAGACAATTGTGTACAGTCACAAATGATACTTAAATCAACTCACAAATGATACTTTTAACTATTGTTCTCACAGTGTTAACACATTAGAATGCAGCCAACCTAACTCCGAAGAGGATTTCCTGAAAGGCAGGGACCAGGCCTGGCTGGGTCGCCATGTATCTCTGGGGCCTAGCACAATTTAATAATAATTATGGGCATGGCAGTATATTAATAAGTACTTTATATGCATTATCATTCACATAGCAAGTGCTCAGTAAGTATTTGTATGATGAATACTCTTGGGCGGAACTGAATGCATGCATGATTACAACCTTTTGTTTCTGGTATCCTAGAAGAAATGAAATAATATTTGCTAAAGAGAAGAGGACTTCTTCAGTTGATTCTCTTCTCTGGGCTTGGGGGTGTTTTGATTGTTATATAAATGCTGATACCATGATAGATATAGTTAGGACCTATATTGAAGGATGTTGCTCACGTGCTGTCCTGTGTGCTTCTTTATTCCTCTGGTCTGAGGATACTGAGCTGAGCCAGACAGCTATGGTTCTTGCCCTCTGGAAAATGCTCTCTGGAGTTAGGCTGCATCACACAAATACTTACTTCTGTTGGAACAGTAGGACACTAGAGGTGACACTGATACCTAAAATACCATTTGTTCTGCAGTAGATGATGATGATGATGATGATGATGATTTTGAGACAGAGTTTCACTTTGTTGCCCAGGCTTGAGTGCAATGGTATGATCTAGGCTCACTGCAACCTCTACCTCCTGGGCTCAGGTAATCCCACTACTCAGTCTCCCAAGGAGCTGGGATTACAGGCATGCACCACCATGCCTGGCTAATTTTTGTATTTTTAGTAGAGATTGGGTTTTGCCATGTTGGCCAGGCTGGTCTTGGACTCCTGGCCTCAAGTGATCTACTCAGCTTGGCCTCCCAAATGGCTGGGATTATAGGCATGAACAAATAGAGTCTTCTTTTGTGCCAAGTTATCTACTGAAATTCTTTTCTAACAATAACTCATTTTTTTTTTCTCTTTAGGACCATTGAAGCCAGAAATAACTGTATCCTACATTGCTGTTGCAACAATATTCTTTAACAGTGGACTATCATTGAAAACAGAGGTACTGTCACCTATGGGACACATGAAAAGCAGAGAGAAAAATTTAATTTGAACTTACCTGAAATTTCAGAATCCTTTGGTAATGCCATTTATAGCTATAATCTGAAGGATTCGCTATAGCAGAAGATAGCTTGGTCAGCAAAGAACTTGTGTTTCTTTCCTGCATAAGTGTATTATAAAAACTGTACAGTTGAGTAGCATGGACCCTGAGGATGTGGTTATAATGAGTATGTTTTTAATATGGCAGCTGAACTGAAGTATCTACTTTAGTTCTTCCTCAACTTATGGCGGTAACTACAGTGGTGCCTGCTATGCCTGGGCACATTTGAGCTGTTGATGTTTAGTTTGGTTTCCATACTTTTGTGGATCATCTTTGGTTCCCAGGACTCATGCTGTTCAAATAATGTTTAATTTGTCATAACTTTTAACTAATTTTTATTTAGAAAAGTTTATTGTTCCTTAGCATATCTATTAAATATTAATAGATGTCTTAAGAGAAATATTTCATTTGACATATATGTATGTATATGTGTGTGTATATATATACACACATATAGACACATGCACACACATATATACATGAGTCTGTGTGTGTGTGTATATATATATACACACACACCACACACACACACACCCCACATCCATATATATGTAGTGTTATTTACTGATTCAGGTTTCACTGAACATGGGATTCTCTTAGAAGTAAAGAAATCCAGACATTTTTACATTTACGTGTGAAAGAGGAATGAGTAGAATTTATGATTCTCTTTTGACTTACACTGGAAGAAAAAAAAAGTGGAGAAAATACCCATTTGCTCTTGAAGAAATTACATAAAACTATCATTCTAACATCCTGTTCTTATGTAGATGGGAATATCTCACTATAAGTAAGTTTTCTGTTTTTGGAAATGGCTTTAAAAGTTAAAATTCTGGTCCAGCATCATGTCTCACCTTTATTTATTTTGAGAGTGATTTGAATGAAGACTAAATTTACTTATCTCCTTCTTAGATCACCCTCGTAGCAATGTGGAATAAAACATGACTTTACTAAATTTATGTATTCTGTAGCCATCAGGCTGAGGTTGGTATAAATCTTTTTATTGTTTTTTCTTTTTTTTTTTTTTGAGACAGAGTCTTGCTTTGTCACTCAGGCTGGAGTGTGGTAGCATGATCTCGGCTCATTGCATTCTCCACCTCCTGGCTTCAAGTGATTCTTCTGCCTCAGTTTCCCAAGTAGCTGGGACTACAGGTGCCCACCACCATGCCCAGCTAATTTTTCTATTTTTAGTAGAGGCTGGGTTTCACTACATTGGCCAGGCTGGTTTTGAACTCCTGACCTCAAATGATCTACCCACTTCGGCCTCCCAAAGTGTTGGGATTACAGGTGTAAGCCACCGCACCCTGCCTCACTGGGGTGTTTTTTTGATATACATAGGATAATTGTGTAGTGTCTATAACTGATAAATTGTGTCTTTAGAGTTGTAAATATTTTCTCTGACTACTTGCTCTTCTGAAAATAACTGACATGGGATGAGATTTTCTAGTATGTCAAATTCCAATTTTGGTAAACAATATTGATATGAGAGGACTATGATTACTGTTTATAGGTCACAGGCTTTTTTTTTTTTTTTTTTCTGTCAACGTATGAATTCTGTTATTGGTTCTCAAATGTGGGGCACAGTGATACAGAAAGATATTTGCCACCACCATAGTGTCGGACTGATCTTGTTTGGAGGTCTTCCTGCTGGCCTTGGCTAGTGCTCTTGGTGGAGCAGCTTCCTAACCCAAGTGGCTGTCCCCTGGTGGCTGCTTAATGGCTACAGCTGTTACTGTGCCATGGGAAATCCAGAAAGCAACTTGATTTCTCTCACTCTTTAGCGTCTTACTTAATGCTATTCTGTAAAGCAGCCAACTTTGTGGGATGCAGGAGTTGAAGAAGGAAGAATGTCACAGCTGTCGGCATTTTTCTGAGGACTGACTTCTTTTGTAAGCACCTAAGAAACCTTCAGAGTCATCCAGCTAATTTGGATCTAATGAAATGCCTTGATCTCTTGCTTTATCATGGTATCTAAGCAGCAATAAAAGCCATTTCTTCCATCAAAAGCCCTTTTCAAATGAATACAACATAATATCATTTTCAAAAGCCACTTAACTTAAGATGTCCTAGATTGTACCATTGTGCAATATTAAACCACCTCTAAACTCTACTAATTTCATGGGTAGCTTGTAATTTAGGTGGTAGCAGTCATATTTGTTTACTAGTTAATAATCCTAAATTTATTTCAGTAGGGATTACAATTTGTGTGTCTTATTAGGTCCTAAAATAGTTCATTTTTGCACACAGGAGACAGTGAATTATTATTGACTTGGTTTATTTGAAAGCATTTGTGTTGGTCCCATTCAAGTTTGATTTATATTGAACATTTCTTGTATTAATCATACATTGATTTAATGATGTGTATTCTAAAATTTGTTTTACTAATTTGTCAAAATTTTAAAGGCCTCTGTGCTGATACAATGCTGAGTCTTCAGTTTTATGGCTGTTGATTTCTAGTTTTTCGAAATTTTGTTTTATTGAAGTGAAATACGGTCACGTTTAAAATTCATATTTAGTTCACTGCAAACCTATAGTTTGGGAGGATTTGTTACTTAACCAACTGTGGCCGGGTGAATTTGTTTAAACAAATACCAATTAAGTGCTTTTGGCTACAAGGCACTGTGCTGGGGATAGAAACAAAGGAGAGCAGGAGACTCAGAGACTAAAAAAGGGTCCTGAATAGGGCAGAAGATGCAGGTTTTTCTTTGTTTTTCAAATAAATTATTATTTTTATCCTATTAGCAAATTATTAATTACAGTTACAAATTATTAATTTTTTATCCTGTTAGCAGAAAAGCAAATATAGCAAACTCTAAACTTCATATTCATGCTGTTTGTTTCAAGCCCAGAGCTATGAGCCTGACTCTCAGCAAATGAACGAGATGAAGGCCAGATAAAGGATTGCAAGAGAAATAGGGATCTAATGGAAATATTTACGTCCCAATCAGAGCCCTGTTTTAAGCAGTGCTTGATGCTGTCAGTGAAACTCTGGCATAATCAGTACATGAGGTGGAGTGTCTTCTTAAGTTTATTTTAATGGATTTTGACCTATATTACATGTGAATAAACAAACTATGATGCGGAATCAACTTTTTAATTATTCATGTTGGCATTTATTTGACTATGTGGCCCAAATTTTACATGGGCATGTACAGAGTAATAACTATTTTGGAATTTATAGGGTTTACTTGCTTTTTCTTTCCTGTTGTTACCTTATTTTTTCTTTATGGTGGTATGAAGAAGATATGAAAAATATATGACTCTGGGATTTTGTAACAGTTTTGAAAATCTTTCTCAGAAGCACTTCCCTGTTGTTAAGACGGCCCTCATGAGCCAACATGGTTGGTTGTTGTGGCTCGTTTTACTGGTTCTTTACTATCGTTCTGATGCAATGCCAGTTTCTAACTGTCATTTATTAGGTCAGCAATATTTTCTAAGCACATTTTAGTTTTTATAACTTGTTTCTGTTGTAATAAAAGTGATATTTACTTATTGTAGAAAGATTAGAAAGATTAAAAATACTTGCTATTAACTATTAACACCCACTTTTTATCCTTTTTAAAAATGTGTTTTATATACATAATATTTTAAAAATGAAATTGTGAATATAAGTATGTATATATACATATTGCAGACCTATGCACATATACAAATGTATTCTTACCTTACTTTTTATGTAACATTGCATACTTTTAATATAATTTAATATTAATATTTAAATTTTCTTTATATGACAAAAATGTATATTTTATTTACCCTTATGAACATAATTTATTCACATAGTTCAGAATTAAAAAGTACAAAGAGATGTATAAGTCTTTTTTTCACTCTTCCACCGGCGATCCAGTTCTCTTCTCTGGAGACAAAAAATGTTAACAATTTCTGTGTACTTTTCCAGAGATATTCTTTGTAAAACATACAATTGCATATTCCACACCCCTACAAATTGTATTTCATACTGTTTGGCACCTTACCTTATTTTACTTAAAAGACGTATCTTGTACATTGTTTCACCTTAACACATAAAGGACTCCTTTTTTTTTTTTTGTACACCAAATAGTATTCTGTTGCACGGATGTGTCCTGGTGTATTTTTGTTGTCCTCTATTGATGAACATTTAGTTAATTTACAAGATCTTGCTATTACAGACATGTTGCAAAAGATAACCTAAAAATATGTTATTTCCCATATTTGGAAACATATGCAAAGGATGAATTCCTACAATTGGGTCAAATGATACATGTAGTTTAAGTTGTAGCAGATATTCCAAGTGCCTAGAATGGTGCCAGATGCTCAGTAAGAATTACTTAAATGAGGGAATGAGTTGCCAGATTGCTCTCTGTAGGTTATGCCAATTTATATACCTATTGATAATATGTAGGGGAGAGATTCTATACATCTGCATCCTCATCAACAAGATATTTAATAATTCATAACACTCCCATTACATTTTAACTTTTTAAATGATTCTCTTATTTTTGGACATTTGTTTTCAGATTTTGCTCTAATAGATAATGCTGTGGTGATCAATTTTGTGTATAAATGTTTGCAACCATTTTGTATATCCTTAGGATAAATTCCTAGTCATAAAATTCTGGGGTCTAAGAATATGAATTATATAGTCCTTGATATATATTACTAAATTCATTTTCAGAAAAGTTATGCCAATTTTTACTCCTATTGGAAGTATATGCAGGCTGGGTGCAGTGGCTGATGCCTGTAATCCCAGTACTTTGGGAGGCTGAGGTGAGTGGATCACCTGAGGTCAGGAGTTTGAGACCACCAGCCTGGCCAACATGGCAAAACCCCATCTCTACTAAAAATACAAAAACTAGCCTGGCATGGTGGTGGGCACCTGTAATCCCAGCTACTTGGGAGATTGAGGTAGGAGAATCACTTGAACTCAGGAGGTGGAGGTTGCAGTGAGCCAGGAACACACCATTGCACCCCAACCTGGATGACAGGAGCGAAATACCATCTCAAAAAAAAAAAAAGTATATGCAAATGCCTTAGTGTATTCTGGCTAATCATTTCATTATGGTATTTTAAAAAATAAAAATACTAATATTTATTTAGTGTTTATCAAATGGCTAAATGAGATTAGTATATTTAAATATTTAGTATATTTAAATGAGATTTGCCTTCAAGACTGTTGAGAATTCTCTGAACTACTGGTGCTCAAGTTTTCTCTGGAATAGAGGTCTAAGAGTTCTGATTCACTGTAAGGATGGCTTGCTTTCTCTTAGGTCTGATCCCAGAACCAAATGTGACTTCTGGTAGGCTGTGTCTTCCAGTGGTCGCAAATTAGACTCAGATTACCAGAAATTCTTTAGATGTCATTTAGGGATGTCTTGTGACCTAACAGGAAGGAACTGCTTTGTTTATCTCCACACAGGGAGATAGACAGTGGAAAGTGATGAGACTAATCTCAGAATGTGGTGGAGCCAATGAGTCTGCATTAACGTACTGTTGATTAAGCTGATAAACTTTGGCTAATGTCTCTGAGGCTGAGGATCTCTTCAACATCTTACTTGAACAAGAGGGCCATTACAGTTCTATACTTATAACCAGTGACTCTGGCATAGTTGAATATGCTTTAATGATCACTTGCTTGTTTTAAAGGAATATACTTTTTCTACTACTTTCCAATTTTGTTTTATTTTGGTTTTCCATTTTGTTTTTATTTCAACATAATATAAACTCAAATGCAAATGTTCGTTAGTTTATATATATTTGAACCCCAGAAGTTAACTAATTATGCCTTTTTTAGTTGTCAACCTTATAACATGGGCCTGGCTTGTTATGTTTAGTGTGCGTTTTTACCCCCTTGGGGCAGAAGTGGGAGAAACAGGCATGGGGTTGCTAGCATGCCAGAAAGGGCTTTAGTTCTGATCTTCACCATACAGTAGCTCTCAACTTCAATTTCTTCATCAGTAAAACAGGAATAATATTATCTACTTAATGGGGTTTCTTGTGAGGATTAAGTGAGATTACATGTAAAATGACAAGCTCAGATTATGGCATAAAGCTGGTATTCAGTTAATGTTAACAAAGAATCTAGTGAGTAGATTTGTGGAAGGAAATGCCATTCTGAGTTAGAGACTATCATTGAGGGAAGTATTTTTTAATGTATTATTTGTAGATTTAGTAACATCTTGTCAAATTGAGGCCTATAGCCTTGGTGTAGTGAATAGAGATTAATTACTGTATTTGGTTGAAATGTGATAGGTATTGTTAGTTTTTTTGAAAAAATTTATTATTTTATGTAGTTAAACATATATGTATGTTGTTCAACAATCCCCAAATCTATACTAGTATATAGTTAGCTTAGTCCTGGTCCAGAATTTTACAAATCTGATTTGTGAGGGCATATTGTATATTTTAAAGAAACTAGAAAAAGAATATTTAAGAAACTTTATACAAAAATGCTTTATAACTACCATGAGCAACTTTTTTCTCTTGCATTATAGATAAAAATTTTAGCTATGAGAAACCTCAAAATTAAAAACTAACTCATGTGATGTTATTTTAGTAGCGATCTCCTTTCAGGAATAGTTCTCTTACCTTTGTTTATTTTGTCTCCTTCATTTTTCCAGGAGCTGACCAGTGCTTTGGTGCATTTAAAACTGCATCTTTTTATTCAGATCTTCACGCTTGCATTCTTCCCAGCTACAATATGGCTTTTTCTTCAGCTTTTATCAATCACACCCATCAATGAATGGCTTTTAAAAGGGTATGTTTAAATCTTTAAAAGTGAGTCCACTTTTAATGGGGCATCTCTAGAGATATTATTGTTTCTATGGCAACTATATACAAAAGGGCTTATGTGTACTATCTTATGTGTAAAAACACATCTTTGTTTTCCTTTAAAACAATAGTTTCATCAAGGCGGTTCATATTAACAGAATCTTAAGATACCCTCATGCTTCATCCTAAGGTTTTAGGATGGGTACTTTCTGGAGAATTTTAAAGAATGGTCTCAGAAGAAAAATGGAAGGGACTAGCAGATGTAAGATCTGTATGCGCGTCAATTGGATAGCAATGTAATTTGATAATGGCTGAGTATAATGTGTGTTTTAGAAATGTGTAAGAAAAAAAAATTCATATATGTGGGATAAACGTTTACATTTTATTCTGTTTTATGTTTAATATAATATAATAGTTATTAGAACTTAGAGCCTGAAGATTGAATTCTGACCATATCCTTAATATGCTATGTGTGACTTTGAACAAAGCTTTAAAATAGTTTTTAATGTCAGTTTCCCTCTCTAGAAAAGGAGGATAATCATAATTTTACTGCTTACCTACCAATGATGTTGGGGATATCAATTGAAATTACTTATTCACTGATTCAAATTATTTATATAGCTTCTACTTTGTTTCAGGAGTTATAAATATTGGAGAAACAACAGGGAAATGCCAGTTGGTTTTGCTTGTTGGGGAGTCTAAGGGGTGCCGTATCAATAAATAAGTAAGTAGATGAGGAAGATAGAGATAGATGATGTAAAAAGAGCAAAACAGTGAGGTATGTGAATGTGGTTGGGTGGGCAGGCTGCTGATTAATTTAGATTTCAGAGTTCAGGAGGCAGAATGTTCTAGAGAAAGAAAACAGAATGTACAAAGGCTGTAGGGCAGGATCAAGCCTGTTGTGTTTTTTAGTCAGTAAAGCAGCCAGGAAGGCCAGAGCCTGATGATATAGAGGAAAAATACCTTGTCTTAGCAGTAGAAAAGTAGGCAGGAGTGAGATATGTAGAGCTTTATAGGCCATGGTGTAGCATTCAGATTTTATTCTGAGTGCTACAGGAAGTTATTGGAGGGACTGAAATGAGGGAGTGATGTGGTCTGATTTATGTTTGCAAATGATTCTTCTGGTTGCTATGCGGAGAAGAGATAGTAGAGGGGCCTAGAGAAATTATCTGAGAGAGTAGTGGCAAGGTAGCAGTTCAATAGAGAGAAATTAATGTGCGCCAGATAGATTTTAAAGTTAGAGCTTTCAGCAGTGATGGGTGGGGAGGATGTAGAAGGAGGACAGAGGAACCAAGGGTGACTTCTGGGTTTTAGGTATGAACCACTGGGTAATTGGTAGCATCATTTACTTAAGGGGGGAAAACTAGGTAAGGAGGAATGATGGAAATCAAGAGTGCTGTTTTGGCCAGATTTAGTTTGAAAAATGAATATCAAATTTCACGAAGAAGTATATAATGCCACATAAATATGATAACATCATTTAGAGCAACAATGTATTATGCATATCAAGAACCAATGGTTACTGAATTATCTGCCATGTGTAGGGGACTCAAGGAATACAAATATATTTACTCATTTTTATTGTCTCCTGGGAACTTCCAACCTAGTTGATTATGTAGGATGGAGATATATATATATATATATATA
>NW_016107319.1:11611821-11654477 GCF_001604975.1 Cebus imitator | reverse complement strand
ATATATATATATATATATATATATATATATATATATATATATATTTGTGTGTGTGTGTGTGTGTGTGTGTGTATATATATATATATAACCTAGTAATCACCAAAATGGGGCACCATGTGATTTGTCAGATGAGTGGTGTGATCAGTTAAAGAATAAGTAGTTAAGTAGTTCATCAAAAGCTGGATACTTTTAGAGATTTCAAAAATGAGACGTTAATAGGATACAAAGATAAAACGTTTCCATAGGGTCAGCTTGCAGAAGACCTGAACTACTGAGCTGAGGGGTTTGCATTTGAAGCTATAGATGATGGAGAGAGAGCTGTTAAAAATGCTAAACAAGCGAATAACAACGTGTTAAAAAGTGGCTACAAAGGAAGATTAATCGGACAGCTTGTAATCTCAATGTGCTAAATAATACAAATAATTTTGACTTCAAGATGTTGAACTTTAGGAGTTCACTTACCCTAATTGATTTAGAGAAAGCTCTTCCTAGCTTAGGGATTTTTCCCTTCTCCTCCCTAATTTGAAAGTATATACTTAGTATGTTAACTTGAAGGGGTTGCAGAATCATATTTAAGCTGATGAAATAAAGATATTCTGAGCACATGCTCCTTATGTGGCATAGTAAAGGGACAGAGTGAGGTAGGGAGAACATTGAACAGGCCTTTGTAAGTGTCCAGATTAGTTGAGAAGCATCTGGACAGGGACGCTGGCAATAGTCATGGAGGAGAATGGAAAGTTAGTTGTGGTGACAGATTGATTTTTGAGGAGCAAGTGAAGTCATGTATAACTTCAAAGTTTCAAACTGGATTATTATGAAAAAAATGGTCCCGTTGACCAAAAAATATGTAAATTCAGAGGAGAAGTTTATTTTTTAGAAAATATATGAATTCATTCCGGAGATCTGTAGCATGCTGTAGCATGGTGACTAGAGTTAATAACATAAACTAGAAAACTGCTAAGAGAGTAGATATATACATTAATTGGTTGGATTGTGGTAATAATTTCACAGTGTATATATATATATATGTCAAAACATCATGTTATATGCCATAAATTTATACAATATTCTCTTGTCAATTATATCTCAATAAACTTGGCAAACAAATATACAAATACAATATTAGACATGCTTAGTTTAAGGTGGCAGTCATAGGCAGCTACAAATTTGGGAACTGTAGTTAGGGCTAAAAAATATAAACTTGAAAGTGTTCCTACAGATTGAAAATAAGACTGAAAAGATGGCAGGAGAGGCAGCAAAAACAAACAAACAAAAAAACACACCACCACCCACCACCACCAACAAACAACCCAGAATGGGCTGGTTTAAAAGATGGAAGCTAAATATTAAAGTGCTCTGAGAAGTAAGAATGTAAGCAGAATGAATATGGGGAAAAAGAGGCCAGATTTGGTGATTTAGAGATTCCTGGTTACTTTAAGGTTACAGTTACTAGTAGAGAGGGCAGAAGTCTCATTTCAGAGAAGTAAAAAGAGAATGATCAGTGGGGCCATGGAGGCAGGTACTTTTTAAAGGTCAAAAATGAGTCACAGTGAGAAAAGTAGGTGTATCTTGAGGAGGCGGCACCACTCATTTTGCTATTAGTTATCTACATTTGTGCATTGACTCTTCTGGCTCCTTGAAGGCAGGAATAATGTTTTTACTTCTTTCTTATAATTCCTTCCTGTAGGATTTTACCCATAGAAGATATATGTATTCAACATATAGTTGGCAAATTTTTGTCTTTTTTTTTTTTTTTTGAGATGGCGTCTTGCTCTGTCACCCAGCTGGAACGCAGTGGTGTGATCTTGGCTCACTGCAACCTCCACCTCCTGGTTTCAAGCAAAATTTTTGTCTTTTTAAAGATATGAGAATTTTGCTTTTTTGTACATAGAAGGGAAGGGGCCAGAAGAGGAGGGATGAGAAAGCTAGAAAGATTGAAAATGCCTGAGAGGATCTGTCCTAGTATTGGGGGTAGGGGAGATAGAGAGGCTGAAGTGAGAGGCCTAGGTAAGTCTTTGACCCATGAAAGTTTTACCCCAGATAGGTGGCTTTGTGAGTTACTTAACTTCATTCTGATTATATTCTTACAATTAAGCTAGAGAAAAGAAACCTATTTAAATTATAAGGAAGAAAAATATATTTACTCTTCGTTAAGTGGAAATGGATCATTATATAGGTCTTCATTTTTGTCATCTTTGCATTGAATGGATTAAAGAAGAGGAATAGGTCTTGCTGTCTCAAGGGTGGCAGAGGCAGAAGAAATTCATGTATAAGTACGCCCTCTCAGTTCAAATCTGTGTTGTTGAATGGCCAACTGTAACCTTTAATCATACTCATTCAAAATCTAAGTCAGATACTCTGTGTCTTCTATGCCCTATATACAGTTTCCACTTAGACCAGCTACTTGTTCTCTTCAGAAGGTATATTCTATATGACTTTTGAAATAATTAAAAAAATTATAGTACTTAAGTTTACTACTCATAGTTTCATTTGCTTGTTATGCAATTTATTTTCTGTCCTAAACTAAGAGAAAAGACCTGTCATGATCTTAGGCATGTGCACATAATTTAATAAAAACCAAATTGAGAATAGATACTAGAATTTACTACAGAATCTGAATGCAAGAAGTGTATGATTGTGTCATGCCTGTTTCTATAATGTTATTACAATATTAAAATATCTTTTATGAGATTAAATTTCGAAAACTGCCGTTTTATAGAAAGTAATCCAAAGATATAAGCTTGTGTCTTGTTAAGTATTTTTGAACTTTGGAAGTGGTTTTGAAGGTTTAGTTTACCAAGAGACTTTCTACAAAAAAATGTGGGGTAAGTATTTTTTACTTTACCTAAAAATAACCTAAGATTACATACACTTACCAAATGATTAGCTATTTTGGTTATTTTTCAATGACTGCACTCACTATTCCTTGACTGCTTTTTGAATTGTATGATAAGGGCTTAAATAACTTAAAATAGACTCACTCAAGCCTATGGAAGGTCATAAGAGATTAGAACCTGTACATTTGCAGCATCTTGTAAGCACATTGCATTGCGTAGAATTGTCTAAACTCAACAGGACTTGTGCATCAATAAATATGCTCTTATTTTCATTTGCTCAGCTCTGCTATTTTAGAATGAATGTAGTGAAAGCTGTCTAGGATTTTTAAAAAACTATTTATAGTTGGATTTTCTTTTATTTTTCAGTTTGCAGACAGTAGGTTGCATGCCTCCACCTGTGTCTTCTGCAGTGATTTTAACCAAGGCAGTTGGTGGAAATGAGGTGAGTCATGGGCCTAACTTATTTAAACATAAGTGCATGCTGTGCTTTTATTTCAAAATTATATCATAGTTTTGAACATGAAGGGGTGATGTTGCCGAAGACTCCTAGCCATAGCAGCTTGTGAAATAAGGGGATGTACTCACATACTAGCATGATGATAAAATTGATTATGATGGGTGGAATTTCGGATTTCAAAGGAAAGAGGAAGGGAGATGAGTGACATAGAGATGGTGATTTTTCTTTTATCTCAGTGGAAAATTGGGAGACAAAGGACAGAGAAAACCTGGGAAAGGCATTTTTCATCCAAGATTCACAGACTGGAGACATCTAGTATGGCTATTCCTACATTCTTAAAAATTTTTCAACAAACTAAATTGATGGGGAAAAAGTTCAATATGTTTAATGACAAATGAAGATGACATAAAAAGAAGAAATTAGGCTAGGTTTCTTAGATTAATTCAAAGAGATTATTCAACTGCTAGGGGACTGTGACACATTAATTGTATTTGTATATTGGGGTAGCAATTGTCTAATGCAGAAGCTTCTTATAGGGGATTCTTCCTTGGTTGAAAGGCCCTACAACTGTATACTGAGGGACATTCATTTGTGATAGCTTATTTCTTCTTTTCTAGTTATATTCTCTCATTTAGAAAAAAATATGCTATTAAAGGAGGGAAGATATAATGGGTTTCTACTTCAGTTCATTCTTAGGATTCTGCTTTCAACATCTATTTCATTTCCATCCACTTTATGCTTTCCAAAAATATTGAATACCTGCTACATTCTTTTTGAAAACAGGTTTCTGGAAGTATCATTGACATATAACAAACTGTATAAACATAAACAGTTTAATGTTTTGACATATGTGTACATTTGTGAAACTATCATCACAATCAAGATAGTGAACATATCCATATGTATATCCATCTCCATATATACATCCTCAAAGAGTTTCCTACATCCCTTTGACATTCCTTCCTTCTGTCCTCAACACCCCTCTTCCCAGGCTTCCCTAGGCAACCACTGATCTGCTCTCTGTCACTATAGATTAGTTTGCATTTTTTAGAGTTTTGTGCAATGGAATCATACAGTGTGTGCTTTTTTTTCTAATCTTTTCTTTTTTTTTTAACTAAGCATACTTATTTTGAGATTCATCTATGTTGTGTTCGTTAATAATTCAGTAACTTTTATTGCTGAGAAGTAGTGTTTGGTATAGATATACTACAAATTGTTTATCCATTCACCTGTTGATGGAAATTTGGGCAGTTTCTAATTTTTGGCTATGAGTATTCATGTAGAAATCTGAAGTTTATATATAATATTACCCTCATTTCCTTGGGAATACCTAGGAGTGGAATGGGTATATCATCCGATAGGTGTAAGTTTTAGTACTTTTCAACCAAGGAAGAATCATCTACAAATAGTTATAAGTTTCCTATAAATAGCTTCTGATGTAAACCATTTCTATCAATATACAAGTGTTCTTTTACTAAATATGTATGTTTAACTTTTAAAGAAATTACCAGACTATGTTTTAAAGCGGTTACACAGTTTTACATTCCAACCAGTAGTGAATGAGAGTTCCAGTGCTCTACATCCTAGTTAACATTTGGTACTATATTTTCAGTGTTTTTAATTTTTCCCATTCTAATATGGTATAGTGATATCTCATTGTGCTTCTAATTTAATTTGTATTCCCAGTGATATCAAGTATCTTTTCATGTGTTGATTTGCTATTCATATGTCTTTGGTGGAATGTCTGTTAACTCTTTTGTTCATTTTTTTTAAATTGGGTGGTTTGTTTACTTATTGATGACCATTTAGAATTCTATATATTTTGGATATAAATCTTTCATCAGATATTTGCTTTGTCAATATTTTTTCCTAGTCTGTGACTTGTCTTATTGTTTTTTACCAGTGTGTTTTGAAGAGCAGGATGGTAGTGGAGGCAGTAAAGGTGATTGGATTCTAGATATATTTTGAAGGTACAGGATATGCTGATGAATTAGATGTTGGGTGTAAGAGAAAAAGAGGGGTCAAGAATGACTTTAAGGTTTTTGGTTGAGCAACTGAAAGGATAAGGTTGTTGATATGGAGAAGTATGCTATGTGAGAACAGGTTTGGGGAGTCTTAGCCTACAGAGGCTAGGCTATTCTGGGATCACTAAGAACTGCAAAATCTGAGTGGTTAAAAATATACATTGATTTCTTGTTCAAGGTACCTGTCCCATGTGGGTCAGTGGGAAGGTCTTTTGCAAGATTCCAGATTGATTGGAGGCTCTACCGTTTTGTAGGTCTACCTCCTGGATGGAACACACAATATTTTCAGTTGCCACAGCAGAGAGAAAGATTGGAGAACCACAAATGGGCTTTCCACTGCCCAGGCTGACAGTGATACATGGCAGTGCTGCTCACATTAATTGGCCAGAATAAGTCTTATGGTCTTGCCATGTGTTGTCATTTATGTGCCCCGACAGAGAAGGGAACTGGACATTAGTGAACACTTGTAATGTCAGCCATATGGGTTTAGATCAAGAGTTTGGGTTTTTGATGGATTAAGATGCCCAACATATATATCCAAGTGGAAATGCTAAAGAATTAGGGATATTAGAATTGGTAGTTTAGGGAGTGGTCTGAACTAAAGATATAAATTGGGGAATCATCAGTGGATAAATGTATTTAAAGCCATAATTGGATGAGATTATTTGGAGAGAGAGCATAGATATAAAAAAGAGAAGAGGTTCAAGGATAGAGCCCTGGATCACTCCAACATTAAGAGATCAAGGGAATGAAGAATAAGCAGCAAAGGCAATGGAGAAAAGCATCAATAGTGAGAGTAGGAAAAACAGGGGAGCACTGTGTCAGTGAAGCCAGGTGTCCTGGAAGCCATGTGAAAAAGCATTTGAGGAGGAGGGTCTGGTTCGCTGTGTAAAATAATGCTGATATAAGTTGTGTAAGGTAAATTCTGAAGATTAACCACTGAATTATGCTACATGGAGTTATTGGCAGCCTGACCAGAGTGGTTTTGGTGGAGCATTGGGACAAAAGCTTATTTGGAGTGGGCTCAAGAAAAAAGTGGGAAGAGCAGAATTAGAGATAGAAGTAGAGTTAACTGCTTTGAGGTTCTCTGTGATGAAAGGGGAAAGGGAGGCTGTATTAAGAGGGGATGTGGGGTAGAAATTTTTTTAATGTAGAAATAACAGCATGTATGTATCATGATGAGAATGGTACAGTAGAGAGGAAACTATTGATATAAGAGAGAGTGTGTATGCTAGAGTAATATATTTAATCAAATGAGAGAGAATGGTATTTAGTTGTATGACTTTCAGTAGGACCTTGGGCTGTTTATTTATAACAGAAGGGATGGCAGAGTATGTGGATATGGATGTGTGTAGATGGGTAGAAGGGGGTGCACTTGGTCTCTTTTAATGAGAATGATGTTGAGGTGGGTAGTACTGATGTTTCAAAAGGGAGGAGAAAGTGTGCAATTGCCATGTAGATGAGAGTGAGTTAACTTCAGAGTACGGCAGGACTGCTAGGCTGGACTAAGGAGCCAGCTGAAATGCGTAGACATACATTGAAAATGAAGCCAAGCATTGTGGTTGTGTGTTTTCTCAAAGGCACATTTAGCTTCTTAGTGTAGGAATGAAATTGGCAGATAGCTGGATTTAACCAAAGATTTCATTATGTCAGGTAGTTATTTCCATTTGCCATATAATTAGTGAGATACAGGAGGTATAGGAGTTTTAGACTAGTATGCACTGTGGTTTTCTTTCTATTGTGATTAGAGATAAATACGATTTATCTAATGTAATTCCATTAAGAGGTGTGTAGGCTAAATTGATTTAAGAGGCCAAAAAACCTTTTTGTTCTCAACTTTTGGCCGAAGTTCACATTTCATCCATATCCTTAACAGTAACATACAGCATTAGATTCTTCTAAAGTCTACTTCCATGTTTATTCCCTCAATAGATAAATTGTTTACATTAATGTTGCTTATCAATAATGTTGAATTCAGAAATATCTCCTTTGTTTTCTAAAAGTGTTAGTCCATTTCTTTAAATGTTTATATTATGTAGCTTCATGATTATCAAACATTTTTGTAGACCAGAGGTATTAGATACAATTTTTCATAAATCTTCAATATCAAGCTTCAGAAATGAAGTTTTCATAGTACAGTTTGGTCCTATCTTCTTATGAGTAGACTATTTCATATTTTCACCAGATTGTACGAGAAAATGATCTGCAAGAAAAGGTAGTTGAAAAGTTTAATATTTTTCTGAAATAATGTTACTAGATAAGTGAATGTAGATTTTTATTGAAGTAAATATGAAAGAAGGTTAATCTTTTATATAATACATTGGAAAGAATGTAATCTAAGGATGGACAGTTAATTTGTTGATGCATGTAATGAAAAGGTCCAGAAGCTGGGCCCACTGTCACCTACCATTTGATGAGGACCCTGGTTCTGCTTTTCTGTGATTCCCTGCTCTGACTTACATGTAGCAGCTCTGTACCCACATAGGTTTTAACACAGCAATAGAATTGCTTGTGGCATATTTCTGTGTTGCATTGTCTTTGCAAACGGTTCTTCACGGTGTTTATGATAAATGAAAATGTTTTCCTTCAGGATTTTGTGTTATCGCCTTTTTCACATTTAGTTTATACTCATATATATTTATATATTTCTTTATATGTAATATATACATGTTTAATATGTACTCTCATGTACTAAATAAAGTGTATGATTGTATACCATATTTGTTTTTAATGATTTGGGAATGTATGCATTTGTAATGGTGTCATTTGAAATGATTATTTTTATTTTGCAAAGTTGTTGTAGACCTTAGGAGGAAATTTGTTTCTGTTACTTGCACACCTTTCATTTTAAATGATTTTCAGTAAAATTGTTGTACCAGAATATCTTGTCATGGGTTGTACTTTGGCAAGAAGTAACTTTATTACTTTTTGTTAGTTAATAGAAATCTGTTCTTAAAACTTAGGTTTTTGTTTCAGTAAGCCAACTAGAATTTATAATAACTTTTAGCAGAGAAGGAACTCAATGTATGTGCATAGCGATGTATATACATACACTGAAATGCCAGTATATTTCTCAGGTAGACAAATGAGACTGTTTAGTAGTAAAGCTGACTAACAGTCTTTTTTTGTGGCTTTTACATTTTAAACCATTTTTATTTAAATACTAGATACACGTTCAGCTTCTTATTTGTGATTGTTATTTATTCATTTGAATATTTTAAACATAAGTTTTCAAAATTACAAAATTATAGAGTGTGCTTTATCATGGTCCAGCTGGTGGTGATTGTGGTTGTGTGTATGTGAGTGTGCATGCAGTTGTAGTTCCTTTTTAGGTAATAGAAAACGTAATAAGTCTGGGTATGATGGCTCATACCTGTAATCTCAGCACTTTGGGAGGCCAAGGCGGGGGAAATCATCTGAGGTCAGGAGTTTGAGACCAGCCTGGTCAACATGGGGAAACCTTATCTCTACTAAAAATACAAAAATTAGCTGAGTGTGGTGGCACATGCCTGTAATCCCAGCTACTAGAGAGGCTGAGGCAGAAGAATTGCTCGAACCCATGAAGCGGAGATTGCAGTGAGCCAAGATTAAAAAAAAAAAAAAAAAGTAATGAAAGTTGGTCAATCCTAAATTTATTGCCAAAAATAAGATAATCAGAATGTTTTATATTTTATTTTGACTTGGAAGGGAAACACTTATTCATTGTTTAAAACTATATATGTTTGTTTCGTTTAAGTTTCTGTTCTAAATATAAGATTCTGTGATAAAAAAAATTTGAAGATTTTCCCTCCGAAAGCCTTACACAGGTTTTAAACCTGATGAGACTTGCTAAGAGAATCATTGTATTTAAATTCGAGTTACTTCTGCCTTACAATAACTATCACAGAGATTTTTTTTTATACAAGAAAAAGATTTTTTTAAAGAAACTAGAAAATTATTCCCTATGTTTGGAGAGGGAGTTATGTGGTTTTCATAGTGTTGTAGAAATATTTCATTTCTCTATTATTTATACTGGTGTTTAGTGAAAAAGCAAGAAAGGTAGGGTTTGGGAAAGAGGCATTGTCTTGTTTTATCTCCATATTGCTTCTTTTGCATGCTGAGAAAAGGAGGAATTCAGCTAACAGCCATTGCCTAATGTGGAGTGAATATGAAGTCTTAACTTCCAAGTAAAGTTGCAAAGCTATATAATTGCAAAATTTTGAGAGCATAGATGTTAAAACAAGTAGAAGAGAAATATAATTAAGGAATGTCTGCCTTCAAATACCTGAAGGAAAAAAGAAAAAGAAAAGCATTAAGAATCATCTTAGATAAAAGTTAGGGCAAGTTAGGAAGGAGTCTTCAGTCAGATCTGTGAGTAATATTTAAACTCTAGGTTTTCTGTGTTTAAAACCAAGTCTGGTAATTCAAACCATGAAAATAGGCTCATTTACCACTAGGAGCAGTGCACTGACTATAGGCATGTTATTTATGTTTATTTGTGGTTTTTTGATTGCTTGTTTCTTAAAATGGATTTCAGGGATCACTTGCACTGGCATTACCTGAAAGAATAGAAAAGTAAACTTAAATTCTTTATAGCTACCCTAGATGTATTGAATCAGAATATTTAGTGGATGGGTCTCAAGAATCTCCTTCTTTTTAAAATTATGAAATCTATCATAGCTATAAAAAGTGTGTACAACACATTTACACAGTTTAAAGCGCAATATGTGCTTCTATGTCCACCATTCAGCTTTAGAAATAGAATATAGTATTCAATCAGTTGTTAAGCATCAACTTTCAGACCCCGTTTTCTACCATAGAGAATAATACGGATAATAAGATCTTACAGGGGAGATAAAGTAATCTTTTGCTCACCCATAACAAGGGTCATAGCTGACATCCCTATAACAAATGACACATTAACAAGAGAAAAGCATAACAAATTTACTTACCCAGCATTTTAGGTGACATGGGTGATTCAGATTCTTTTCTGTGTAAGATATGTTTTCCCCTGAGTGTGAGACAGGACACCCATCACATGAGGATCTTCAGGGGAGAAGGGAAGAAGTCAGAGTGACCTTTCTGCTATCTATGATCCACCTAGTGGGAGAGGAATTCTAGTTTCTATGATCCATTCAGAGGTAAGAGAAAGAGGGACAGGAGACGAGGGCAGGAGAAGGTTAGGGAGACCATCTTGCTTTTGAGGACCTCTTGTCTCTCTCAGCTCAAAAGTACTCAGTATGCCAACGCACCATGCTTTAGGGTATTGTGTTCTGAGACCTGACAATCTGGTGCCTGACTTTGAGAAGCTTACATTTAATGTGATATTACAGTATTCAGAATTTCTACTTCATGTTATAAGCTTCGCCAAAATAGGCAAATGGTGGAATAGTTTTAGAGTGACCTTTATTATTAAATTATTGTTTTCCATTTTAGTGTCGAAAAAAACAAAATGAGTGAGGTCAGCTCCACCCTGCTGTGTGGGACAGCCAGAACTTCAGGTTAGGGATCTAGACTGTGTTTGCTACTTGAAGCATTAGGCTGTGGTCTTGCCTAGTCTAGTATTAAAACAGTGTGCTTCTTTTAATGCAAGCATATTTAGCTGGCATTTTATTATATTTTAGTTAGCAGGTTGAAGGATTTTAGAATCTTTTGATAGTCATGCCGAATTCCAAATACATTTTAAAGAAACATTTTGATTTGGGGTATAAAAGAAAGATAACAAGTATGTATATGTGTGTGTGCATGTGCGTGTGTGTGCATATGCATGTGTGTGCGTGTGTGTGTGTGTGTGTTTACTTTCATCAATGAGGCTGGTGCTGAAATCTCTTCAAAGACAATTTAAGAATGTCTCCTGAGCAAAGAAAATTATTACATGTGGTGAAATCTTTAAGTCATAGATGAAGGTCATGGAAGTCTGAGTGTATTTAAAAAAGGTTTTCTATCTGCTTGGAAAGCAAATGAAGCACTCATTACTAACTTTAAAAGTATAGCTATGAGATTTTTGCTAAAGGTGAAAGATCAAGATCATCACAATCCAAATGGAGACTGAAAGTTCAATTTCTGACTCATGAGTGAGGCATGAAACATTTCAGGGTTATTTTGCATTATCTGTGGGGAGTTGGTCTTGCTAATCCAATGCATTAAGATAAGATTCACTGAAACATTTATAAAGGCAGTTAGAGTAGATCTAATCAGCAGAGAGGGCTAGGAGTGAAAAGGAAATCTGATCTGTCAGTCACTTTCTCTGCTTTAGCAATTACTTAGCCTTTCTATTCCTTGCCTTTCTTTTCTGTTAAATGGGGTTACTGCTTTGGCTTGTAGTAGAAGGCTAATGGCATCCTGGAGGAATCTTATGTATGAAAATCATTGTCAGCATTGAGCCTTCTTGCAAGCAGGCAGATGTATATTTTTTAGCCTCCCGACTGGTGTGCTTTCTGAGAAGTAGTAACAGCTACTTTTCCCTCTTTGACAGATGAAAGAACAGAAGTAACAACAGCAGCAGCAAGAAATTCTGTCTCTGCTCTTCTACTGTATCTACCTTTTTTTTTTTTTTGAGACAGAGTCTCACGTCGTCGCCAGGCGCCAAGCTGTAGTGCAGTGGCACAATCTCGGCTCACTGCAGCCTCTGCCTCCCGGGTTCAAGCAATTCTCGTGCCTTAGCCTCCTGAGTAGGCGCACGCCACCATGCCTAGCTAATTTTTGTATCTTTAGTAGAGACGGGGTTTCACCTTGTTGGCCAGGATGGTCTCGATCTCTTGACCGTGTGATCCTCCCGCCTCGGCTGTATCTACCTCTTGGTATCAGTCTTATCTTCCAGATTGGGCGAGAGTTCTTAGGAGGTAGAAAGAGTTGACTGTGTTTGTTTTAAGCTTCTATAAAACTTGTAAAATGTACCTAGATTTCCCTAGATTTTTGTGTAACTTAGAATTTTCTCATTTAACCCTGGTGACCTGCAAATTGTCTTCATTTTTACTCTCTAACCAAAAGGGCCCTTTTAATAGGTTAGCAGTGATTTCTAGTTACCAATCCCAGTGGCCAGTTCTCAGTTCTTATCCTCCATGACTGATACCTTAGTCACTCATCTCCAGATTCCTTCTGCTTCCCTGATGCTCATCTCTCCTGATTTTCTTTCCACACCTCTCATCACTTCTTATTTTCTTCTTGTCTGGTTCCTTTTCTATCCCAATGGTGTCTTTGAGAGATCTAATCTAACACAGTGTTAGCCCTGCTAGATTCCTGTTTCTGAATTTTTCTTCTCTACATAGCTAAAGCCATATGACCCCCATCTTTAGGTTTGATTATGCCTCAGACGTTAGGGCCAGTCCTGTTCTTGGGGAGAAGTATTTACATAACTCTAGTTTAACATGCTGTGGCACTATATTACCACCTTTGCTGATAGGCCGTCTGACCTTGAGCACAGAATACCCTGCCTTGGAATCAAAGTATGTGCTTAATTTTACTATTACTAACTTAGTGGTCTCAGTAAGTCCTGGACCTCACCGTCTTTTGGTTTTCTCATCCAGGAGCAATAATATTTGCATTCTCATTTCATATGATTGCTTTTTTGATGTAAGGGAACACATCAAGTAAGCATCAGCATTATCATCATTGCAGAGGTTTGTCACTGATGAAATAACTGGGTTTTCTGAGTCAATATTATTGCTGTCACAAGAACTTAATCTTCTAAGTTTGCTCATTTATTCACTTCATTTATTCAAAAGCATGTTGAGTGCTTACAATAGCTTGCTGTATATACATAGTACATTTATAGAATTTTCAGTTCAGTAAGAGATGTAAAACAGATAAGCAATAAATTGCAGCATAAGATGATTTGTATTTAAATAAACTTAATAAACTGGATAATTTCAGTTTATTAGTTTACATTATAGGTCTTCAGTTTTTTTTTTTTTTTTTTTTTTGGAGATGGAGTCTCACACTGTCACCTGGGCTGGAGTGCAGTGACAAGATCTGGGCTCACTACAACCTCCGCCTCCCCGGTTCACACAGTTCTCCTGCCTCAGCCTCCCAAGTACCTGGGATTACAGGCACATACCACCACACCCAGCTAATTTTTTGTATTTTTAGTAGAGATGGGGTTACACTATGTTGGCCAGTTCGGTCTCGAACTCTTAACCTCATGATTCGCCTGCCTCAGCCTCCCAAAGTGTTGGGATTACAGGTGTGAGCCACCATGCCCGGCCAGTTACTTTTTTGTGTAAGTATTTTCTGTTATAACCTGATATCCCCAAGATAGCCCCTTTGGGAATTAAATAGCTCCCCTTTGGGGAGCCAAATTAGTAATTGAAAGATTACTTTGAGAGTTCAGAACTAGATAAAGGGTACTGAACAGATTTATAGGATGTTTCTCTGAAACAGTAAAGTCTGGAAAAGCATCCTAGCTCCATTCCAATGAACTGCAAAAAACAAAACAAAACAAAAGCCACAAAACCAATCAGGTATCATATCTCTCTTAAACAGTTCTATATAAACATTAAAAATGTGTTATCAACCGAATTCTCCTTGTTCAGTATCAGAATATCTGTATGTATGATGACTAGCAAAACATTTTTTGATAATTTGGTTTATTTTGATTAGTTATATTTTAAATATTAGACTTCCTTTTTAGAGAGGCACTAATCTAAGCAATAACACACTTCTAACTTTTCTTTTAGCTACTCTAATCTAATTAATTTTTATATTTTTGCATCTTATTATAGAGAATTTGATTATTTTTACCTTTATTTCCAAATTCTGGGCATGTGCCTTTTAGAGGAGTATTTGTGTGCTTTTATGAAGTTGTTATTCTTGAAAATAGAAGACTTATTCTCAATATTTACTAAATCATGGAGTTATGAAAATGTCAATAAATTAAACCTAAGAAGACTTAACTTCTTCTTTTGGCTTCATCCCTAACTAGCTCTGTGATCTTGGGTAGTCTTTTCTTCAGCTTTTTAATCAATTGTATGTAGGCATGGTTGTTTTAGATGAAAATATTTTCTGGAAGAAAACATTAGACCCATGTAAATGAGAGGAGATATTCTGTCACTTTAAACTGTTTGCTTTTTGGTGAAATATGATCTATTTTTATTGCATTAAATATAGATCTTGATACTTTCTCAACTTATTCTCTTTTTATATTAAGATGTTTGGCATCTATCAGGCTGTTTATTAAGAACATGGCTGGCTGGGCGTGGTGGCCCACACCTGAAATTCCAGCATTTTGGGAGGCCAAGGCAGCTGGATTGCTTGAGCTCAGGAGTTCCAGACCAGCTTGGGTGACATGGGGAAACCCCATCTCTTCAAGAAAATACAAAAACATTTAGCTGGTCATGGTGATATACGCTTGTGGTTCCAGCTTCTTGGGAGCTTGAAGTGGGAGGATCGGTTGTATTGGGGAGGTGGAGGTTGTAGTGAGCCAAGATCCTGCCAACACACTCCAGCCTGGGTGAAAGAGTGAGATCGTATCTCAAAAAAAAAAAAAAAAAAAAATATATATATATATATATATATATATATGGACAGTGTATAGGCCAAAGGAGTCAGGTTTAATCTGTATTGCATTGCTACAAACTTTAGAACTGATTCTGTTAAACTTTACTTACATTACCAAGTCATCAGGTTATGTTTTCTAAGTATCTAATATCCTGCTTAGTGCAATGTGATTTTCAAGCATGTTATTCATGGCCAAGAACACTTGGATACAAACAAATGGTTTGAATATATTGAGTGGACTGAGCTGCACTCTAATCAAGTGTCAAGATATTGGCCTTGAAGACCCTCTGAATGAAGGCTGGCTGGCCTTCTCTCCTTCCTTCCTTTCCTTCCATACAATGAACAGGCAGAAACTGAAAAGTTTTCCAAAATATAGTTACTCTATGTGTAATCACTCTTTCTTCTTTCTTTCCCTCTCCTTTTCTCCCATTTCTCTCCTTTTTGCTTTTCTTCTCTCCAATTTTGGAAAAATAATACCAATCACTAAATTTATTTTGTGACCAGAGCTTGAAAAACATTATCCTAAACTCTAAAGTGTATCTGACATTCATATTTCCTCTTGAGTCAGCTCCTTTGTTTCTCTTGACAAACTTTTTTGCCTTTAGCATATGCTCCTGGGGATATCTGGCCACCTATTACTTGCAGACAGTTCCTTTGATTTTGGTCTCCAGGGACTTTCGAGGACTTCGTTTTCTGCTGAATTCTTCTGCTGCTTGTGGTCAGCTCACCTGATCTGTGTCAGCTCCTATAATAAAGACCTTCTCATCCCCCATATCTAGTCGCTGAAGCCTTTCCCATTAGTCGAGGCCCAGCTCAAATATAGTGTTCCTCTCAAAAAGCTGTTGAAGATGCCCAGTCAAAGTTAGTTTTTTCTTCCTTTCACAATACTTTGTTTGTACTTATGATGTGACACTTACCCTTAATCATATATTTTTTGCATATATTTAGCTCCCCAGTCTGAATTTTCTTTGTGGGAACTACTTTTCCTTTGTATCTTTTTAATGCAGTGTAGGAGTAGCCTTAATAAAAATGGTAAAAAAAAAAAAAAAAAAACAAGGGCCTGGAGAAGCTGGAGAATAATCCAGTTTCCTCCTAGTAATATTGTGGTTGAAGTAATATCCACAACTGTAGGTTCTCCATCTCTCTTTCCAGGATCCTTTCATGTATTTACTGTACTAAAATAAAGAGAGAATAGAATTAAATAATATCCTAGATTGGGCATATATATTTTTTTCCTTCATTCAAGTCCATTTTAGTTCCAGTTAAGAGAGCCTATTGTGGGAATTATTTAGAGTTTATTCTTAAGTGTTTCTCATTTACTGATTCTTCAAATACAGACCCTGAGAAGATGTTATGATGAAGTTCAGTCTCATTACAGTTGCCAAAAGTTTACACTGGTTTGAAAATTGTACACCTTCTATCAAATAGGCAAACCATGGTAGTTTAACTCTGACAAACAGCCTGGGAAACTAACAACATGAGGTAAAATATTTATTTATAGTTATTTTCACTAATCTTTGTTTAAATGCATGATGGTATTCTACAAAAAATGCTTTGGACTTTTGCGGCCCTCTAGTAACCCATTAGACCGATTATACCTAACTCTCATTTGAGTTTACAGTTTGTCTTTGTCAAAATAAGCCATCGTGAATACTCATGGCATTTGTGCAATCCACTTGTTGGCATGTATGTATTCTTTTTGTTCCTTTAAAGTTTGATATTTCTAGTTCCCTGATTATTATTTAATTGCCAACCATTTTGTAGTGTTTTCATATTTGCTCTTAAGGATAGGCTACATAGTTACATTTTGGCATGAGAAATGAGAGCTGGCAGTGTAATTTAAAAATAATATATCATGCTCAGTCAGTCTATAAAGAGAGACATGAATTCTGTTGGCTTAATGTCATCATCCTTTTGTAGATAACAAAAAAAATACAAAAGTTTTGTTGGGAGAATTGTGTAGCTCCCTTGAAAAGAAATTTATTTTCAAATTGTGTTTGAAAACATATCAAAGATAATAAAATAAATAAATAAATGAGATGATGGACATGCTAATTACCCTTATCTGCTCATTATACATTGTGCATACCAAAATATGTACCCCATAAATATGTACAATTATTTGCTAATAAAAAATAAAATATTGAAACAAAAATCAGAGGGTAAAAAAAGAGCCTACTTTAAGAAACAGTTTGCCTGTGGTCGATAAAGTTTTACAACTTCAGGCTCAACTGATAATAAAGGGATCAATAGAGAAAGAGGAAAGCTGTTAATTAAATTAGAAGCCTGTTTGCTGAGTAGAGGAGTATTTTACCATTGAGTGGGGAAAGCCTAGTCTCAGGATTTACAAAGCCTCTTGGAGATGTGAAGCAATGTTAGCACTTTTCTAATTTCTGATCCGGAAGGAAAAAAAGAGTACAGTAGAAGGATGGAATAACTCAGGACTGTTCTGATGCACAATTCTAGGAGGCACTTTTAATCTGTGGGCAGTTTCTTTGCCCTGCGTGGATTTAGTGAGCTGCTACTCCTTGCACAGTAAGGGATGACCACAATCACAATAAGCTCTTGCCATCAAAATAGTAAGATTAGCCAGTGCGTGCTATGTGTCAGTTCTTGTTCACAGTGCTTTACATATGTTAGTTTCATTAATCTTTTGAGACTGGTATTACTATCCCCATTTGCAGATGAGAAAACTGACACAAAAAGAGATTAAGCAACTTGTCTACAGAGCACAAACAAGGAGGAGTGAAGATATCAACTCAGGCACTCTGGCTTCAATGCCTGTGCTCCTCACCCTCCCTTCTCTGCTTTTCTCTATTAACACTGGAGGTAGAACAGACTGCCTCAATCCACAGAAGGCTTAGTGCCTGAACCACCTAGGTGGAAAAAAAATAAAGGCTGTGTTCAGATTAATGATTCCTAAGAAGTTATGGGTGTATTGATACTGGAAGCCTTCTTTCAGGAAGTTTTCCCCTTTTCTGTAGTAGGGCCCTGTGGTACTGCCCCATCAAGGCGCATTTAGCACAGACTATTGAAAATGGCTGTGTATCTCATTGAAGCTTTCATTAGATGGCAGGGAATGTGTGTTTCTTATTCACAGTTGTATCCTCTGTATCTAGTGCAGTATTTGGCATATATCGGAGCACAGGAAATATATTTGAATAAATTAATATTTCTGAAGAAATTTGTCTAGCTTTATAAGTGTAGTGATTTAAATATGTATTATTAAGGCAGTAATTCATCTTTAGTTAAACTTTGTCCTATATTAAACTTTTATAGAAAAATCAAGATACCTAATAGGTTATATCTTGTGGCATTTTTGCTTCTCTCTGTTATTCACGCCTATTCTGCTTTGTCTAAGCTTTAACAGCCACAGCCTTGTGGTTGCAACCCCCAAAATAGCTGGCATAATGCCTGGAAGGAAATAAGACTTCAGATGCTTAGAAGGAAATAAAAGACTTCTATAGGATTGATCAGGCCTGGAAGAAAATAAAAGACTCCTAAAGGGCTAATTGTGCATTTTTAAAATCTATTAAGTGATGAAAAACAAACACAGAAATCTTAGTAACTGAATGAGACTTTTAGTGGTTTTTTTCCCCCCTCAATTTTGGATGATCTGAAATCATCTAGTCAAGCAAATATCTCATGTGGGGAAAATGATTTGCACATTAGAAGACATTAGGAGATGCTCAGTAAATATTTTTTTCCGAACAAATGATGAAGTATAATTTATTTTCCTTATTTAAAATAAGTGGTGATTTCTCCATGTGAGTTTCACTGTATATATAGAATTAAAATATATTTGAGTATATTTCTTCAGATCATCTCCTATAACGGTAAATAAAATTATTGTGCATATCTTATCAATGCTTTTACCTATATTTTCATTTTTTTTTTCTTTTGGGGCAGGGTCTCACTCTATCACCAAGGCAGAAGTACAGTGGTGTGATCATGTCTCACTGCAGCCTTGACCTCCCAGGCTCAAACAGAGATTTCCATTTTATTTCCCAGGCTGATCTTGAATACCTGGGCTCAAGCAATCCTCCTACCTCAGCCTCCTGAGCAGCTGGGACTCGAGGCAGGCACAACTATGCCTGTCTACTTAAAAAAAAAAAAAAAATTGTAGAGAAAGTGTGTCACTGTGTTGCTCAGGCTGGTCTCCACCTCCTGGGCTCAAACAGTCCTCCTACCTCGGCTTCCTAAAATGCTGAGATTACAGGGGTGAGCTACCATATCCGGCCTATATTTTTCTATCTTTGACATCCATACAATTGTAGGAAGTACATAGGACTGGTTTTATATTATTATGATTTTGTAGTTGGGAAAATATGGATTGAGAGGTGAGATGACTTGTCTAAAATCCCACAGGTGGCAAGTCATGGATTCCTTCTTCAGGACACTTTCATCCCATTGTGCATTATTTCAAGCAAAACAACAAAGCTCCAGAAATCAACCATGTAAGATCTAGATCTTATATTGGCTCCTCGTGAAATGTGGATGGCTTGATATTTTTCTGAGGGATGACTGTTCGTGTACTATTAGCTGAAAACAAATTATTGAGCACTTGTACTTTATAGAGCACCGAGTTAATATTCTGAGAAGGGGGGAGCTCTAGGGTACAAGGAAGCCAAAACCTGATTTGTTTTCACAGAGGTTGGTAATGAAATGGGGGGAGGGAAATTGGCAGAAACATAAAAACAGCATGTGAGTGTAAAAGAGCAAGTCAGGTAAGGAGAGGGCAGGGGGGTGTATAGAGCTTGAGTCAGGCCCACGGGTCCTGGTTGGAAAGTTGGCTCTTGGAAGTGATAGGTTTTCAAGTTCTCTAACAGTGGTTAGGCCATTATTTTTGAAAAGCCTCTCTTGTGTGGTGAAGGTACCCAAACTGGCTGAAAGATACAAGAGAATGGGTCTAGTGGAGGAGGTACTGCTTATGAATTCTGTTCCGGGAACCTGGTCAATGGAACAGGATTATCTGCATTGGGAGCGGGAGAGCAGGCTGGCCGAGGAAGCAATTGCAGTTTGGCTGACAATTTGACTGAAAGGTTGCTTCCTTAAGGTGAGTTGGTGGCAGAATTATTGCATTGCTGTGCCCCATAGAAATGAAATCTAAATGGAAAACCAAACACTGGGTGATATGGATGGGCCAGGGGCACAGGCCAAGCCTGTGTGTCCTGCATCACTGGCAGTTGTAGAGTTAAAAGAGAAGACTAGCATTTCCCTAGACACAGGGGATTCTCCCTGTTCATCTCAGTAACTTCTATTCCTTGTAGGATGAGAAGGTGTAAGCAAAACTGAGGTTTTCCTGTACACCTCAAACATAAAAGAACTTTTGTCCTGACTATTTTGGTACCATGAACCCAAACTCTACCAGGAAGCCAATCCCACCCAGGAAAACAGCCACAAATATATCCCATTCTAACAAATGTTAAAAATGGTATCTGGAACTGCAAGACCCCATGCACAAATTTTTTTCAAAATTTATTTGTTTAGATAAAAGGGAAAACAACTGCAATGTTAGAAACCTTATTGGTATGTACCTACTTTCTCCCCTGAATTCACATTATTGTCTAGGTCATATAACATATTTCCTGGCAATAAATATGTGGTTAAGATAGCTTGTTAAATAATTAAATTAATATGTGTGAACATGTTTTATAAATTACAAAACATTATTTTCAAAACATTTTTGAAATAACATTATGTTATTGCTATTAAAAGGCTAGATTTAAAAAATTATAATTGAAAATTCTATTGAATGTGCTCAATTGGTAATAAATTAATCATTGCTCTCAAGAGCTTATTTGAATGACTTGCAGTTTCTAGTTGAGTGTTGAATTGTCTTATTGGATGTTGTGTTATTACTTTGGAAGTTAGGAGTTAAATGTGATATGTTTCACCTTGGTTTAGAAAACCATAGTTTTATCACGATACCCAAAAAACGATTTAGTATTTTCTCTTTTTCTCAAGTTGCTTCACACGTTTTTTACTTCATAAGGCTGGGAAAACAAAATACCATTAACAGTCTACTTTTACTTTGATTTTTAAAATCTTCATTTTTTAAAATCTCTTTATTTTTAAAATTTGTACCTCTTTCTTCTGAGCTTCTTACCTGCTGTTTCCTGCCTTTTCTCTCCTTTTCTTTCGTCGTCGTCTCTCCTTATCTATTCTGGTGAATTTTAATTCCTTCACCAACCAGGTCTTCATCTTGCCAGACTCTTTAGAGGACCCTGCGTGGTCTGCTGGCCCTTGTATTGTTGTCACCATCCTGATTACTGTCATCATCATAGTCTCTTTCTCTGGGCATAACTGTTTTTTAGCCCAGAGTGAGACTTTCTCTTGGATTTCCAAATCTTGAACCTGGACGTATATGTGCTTTTCTGATACTGTGTCTTCTTCCAGAAGCTGTCGTAGTTTGACTGTATGCTCTGGCAGTAATAAATACTCTCTGAAGGTCTTTTAGGATAGGAGATTACCTGGAACACCAGCTCTTTGTATAGTAGGCATTTCCAGGGTCCACTGGGACTCCCTAAGGAATTCTGCCCTCAGCACCAACGTATTAGGAATTTTTTTCCAAACTATGTGACCTAGTTTTGCTGTGACCACAAGGTCCATTCCAAAGCTTGCTGCTGCTGTCATGCCCCTTTGGGACTTTCTGCTAGGTTGCTACCTACTCTTTAAAGTCCTGCTTCCAGAGTCCCCTCAAAATGAATTACTATAGCTTTATTTGGATATTGTAAAAGCCAAGGAAATAAATGGTCAGCAGAGAGTGGCTATACCTATAACTCAGAAATCTATAGTCACAGTCAAATAAGATAATCTTCTTTAACTCCCTTCTGTGTAACTCTGTACAAATAATTCTCCATTTGATCTGGGAGACAGACACAATAGGAAATTGGTTTGGTCATCCTAAGTTTTACTGTTTTGCTTCCTTTTCTACATTTTTTTTTCCCAGTGGGTAAAAGCAATGAGGTGGGATGGTAGAAAATCATTGACTTTATATGGTATGTTCTGGTTCTGACATTTGACTCTGTCTAAGGCAACACAGAATGTTAACTCATTGGAAGGATCTGCCTATATTATTATTAAGTACTCAATATTTAAGGAAATAAAATAAATTTGTTGCAAGAAAATTAATTCCTTGTATCTGTCTTTTAAATTGGGCTTGATTTTCTCAAATTGATCTAATTTAAAATTTCTTATTTTCATCTTGATGACCTCTCAATAACTCCCACTCTTTTATCTGATTTATGCTAGTCTGATAACAGTAATAGGAATAACTTTGTTTTCCCTTTTATTTAAAAAAAAAAACATACTTACCTACAATAGCATAAATCCCATATCTGGTACAATTTTATTACCTGTTGTCCTCATATGTACATTAGATCTCTAGACTTTTTTTTTAAACCATAAATACCTGTTACTTTGTGTCCACTGACCTACATCTCCCCATTTCTTCCTTTGTTCTTTCCCCAGTAACCATCATTTTGTTCTCTATATGTTGGAATTTTTAAAAAAAATTTAGATTTCACATATGAGATTATATAATGTTGTTCTTTTTATGTTTGATAGACATATAGCCTATTACCTAGGCTGGAGTGAAGTGGCCGGATCATAGTTCACTGCAGCCTTGAGCTCCTGGGCTCAAGCAGTCCTTCTGCCTCAGCCTCCTGAGTAGCTGGAACTATAGACACATGCCACCATGCCTGGCTAATTTAAAAAAATATTTTTGTAGAAACAAGGTATCATTATGTTGCCCAAGCTGTTCTTAAGCTCCTGGCCTTAAGCGATCCTCCTGCCTTGGCCTCCCAAAATGTTGGAATTACAGATGTGAGCCTCTGCCCTTGGCCTGATCTTTTCATTATTAAAAGTGGGTATTGAAGTTCATTACTGTTATTACATTGTTATCTATTTCTCCCTTCATATTCACTGAATCTTGCTTTATGTATTTAGAGGCTCCTGTGTTGGGCACGTAAATATTTACCGTGGTCATATCCTCTTGATGAATTGACCCCTTTATCATTAACCTTTTTTGTCTCTTTGAACAGTTTTTGACTCAAAGTCTATTTTATCAGATATAAGTATAGCTACCCCTGCTGTATTTTGGTTACCATTTATATGGAATATCTTTTATCGTTTCACTTTCAGCTTATATGTCTTCTTAAAGCTTATGTATATCTCTTATAGAAAGCTTGTAGCTGGATCTGTGTTTTTTTTTTTTAATCCAATCATCTCTCTATGTCTTTTTGATTAGATAATTTAATCCATTTACATTCAAGGTTATTAGAGATAGGTAAGGATTTACTATTACCTTTTGTTACTTGTTTTCTGGTTGTTTTGTTCTTTGTTCCTTTCTTCCTCTCTTGTCTTCCTTTGTGATTTGATCATTTTCTGTGTTACTCTACTTTGATTTCTTTCTCTTTATTGTTTGTATATATGATGTAGGGGTTTTTTTGTGTGTATGGTTACCATGAGGTTTAGATAAAACATCTTATAAAGTACTGTTATAAGCTAATAGCAATTTAACTTCTGTCACATACAAGAGCTTTAGCCATTTACCTTACCCCTATTTATGTTTTTAGTCTCAAAATTTACATCTTCTAATATTGTGTATTATTATAGCTTTAGTTTATTTTTACTCTTTTGACTTTTAACCTTCATCCTTCATACTAGAAATATGTATGATTTGTACAGCATTACTACAGTGTTGGAGTATTCTAGATTTGTTTCTATATTTACCTCTACTGGGAAGTTTTATACTTTCATATGTATTCATGATAGTAATTATTTGATTTCCACTTCAGGAACTCCTTTTAGCATTTCTTGTAAGACAGGTCTAGTGGTAATGAATTCCCTTAGCTTTTGCTTGTCTATGAGAAACTTCCTCCTTCCTTTTTGAAAAGATAGCTTTGGGGATACAGTATTCTTGGTTGTTAGTTTTTTTTTTTCTTTCAGTACTTTGAATATATAATTCCACTCTCTGTTGGCCTATAAGGTTTCTCCTCAGAAATCTACTGGTAGTCAAATTGGGACTCCCTTATGTGTGACTTTTTTTGCTGCTTTTAAGGTTTTGTTTTTGTCTTTGACTTTTGACAGTTTGATTATAATGTCCCCAGGAGAAGTTTTCTGTGGATTCAGTCAATTTGGGAACTTTGAGCTTCGTAGATATGGATATCTGTATCTCTCCCAAGGGTTGGAAAGTTTTTAGCATTCTCTGTTTCTTCTCCTCTGGAATTCCCATAATGCCAAAAATCTCTTTGCTTAGTGGCATCCCATGAGTCTCATAGGCTGTCTTCACTCTTTTTCCTTTTTTTCTTATTTTTTCTACTGAGTCATTTCTAAAGTTCTTTCTTCAACTTCACAGATTATTTCTTCTGCTCAATGTAGTCTGCTATCGAGGCTCTGTAGTTTATTTTTTATTTTATTGATTGAAGTCTTCAGCTTCAAAATTTGTTTATTTTTTATATCTGTTTATGAATTTGTTATTCAGATAATGAATTATTTTCCTGATTTCATTAAATCGTCTGTTTGTATTCCCTTATATCTTGCTGAGTTTCTTAAGATCATTATTTTAAAATTCCTCTTCAGATAATTAGTAAATTTCTCTTTCTGTTGCATCAATTGCTAGAGAATTATTTAGTTCCTTTGGTGGTATCATTCTTCCTTTCTTTTTCATGTGCCTTGTGTTTTTGCATTGATGTCTATGCATCTGGTGGTGCAGTCATCTCTTCCAAACTTTATAGAGTGGCTTTCCCTGGGGAAGACTTGTCCCTGAAGATGAGCCTGAGGGTGCTAGTTGGTCAGATTATGAGGCTCTGGTTTCGTATCAGTGCAGTGGTGAAATCTTTGTGCAGCTTCTTTAGCTGTGATCAATATTAGTAATGACTGCAGATGCCTCTATGGTCTATGCTGAAGGAGTTCATGTCAGTAGCAGGGTTTCACAGCTTGTTAGGGCAAAGGCTTTAGGGATTTTTCTGTTTTTGTTTTTAGTCTTAGCTGAGAGGATCTCTTTGGGTATTGGGTCTGCATAGCTCACAGGCAGCCATAGCAGCATTGGTATTCATGGCACAAGTGCTCAGAGTGGCTGTGGATCCAGGTTCTTGGACTCAGGATTTTTTGAGATTACTATAGCACCTGGGACTTGAGACACAGGTTCACTCTCCAAGGCATGATTGGATGCAGTTCTCCCACTAGGCTGGACTTTGTTGATCTGAAGCATACCCTAGCAGCCCAAACCCTGGGCTGAGATGCAGTTATGGTACTGCACCTGCGGAGCAGGGCAGAGTACTTGCATAACTCTTGGGAAGAAAGGGTGCTCCAGAGGCTCAGACCCAGGGAACAGAGCACAGCTGCACTTTGGGACCTGGAGCCACTAGAACACAGTGGCAACTCAGGCTCTGGGGGATGAGGTGACTCTGGACCTCAAAATGGTGTAACATGACCATAGGCTAGGTTCTGTGACACAAGGTGCTGCAGCAGCAGCAGCAAGGACCCAGGAATGGTAAGATGCCACTTTGGCTTGTGGGGCATGGTGCAGTGAGTGCAGCAATGACTTTACTCTCTGGAAAGATGGGGTGCTTCAGCAGCTTGGACTGTGGGGGACTCATTCTGTTCCAGGTAGGCATGGCACTGTGCCTGTTTGGCCCAGGGAGTGGGGTGGCATGGCTTACCTAAGGCTCTGAATCACTGGGCTGGGAATTACTGTATCTGCTTAGCTCTAGAAAGTGTGGGTACAGGAGTCAGGGGAGCCTCTGTATTCTTGAGGATGGGTTGCCACATTAGATGTGGTACCAAGAGGAACAACTGCTCTTGTGTGCTGGACGATTGGCGTCCCTGGGGGGCAGGATGCTTTGTCACCTCTGGGGTTGGGAGAATGCTACTCCAGTGTACAGGAGACCTGAGGTTTCCTTCCTTTCTCTGTGCAGCCATCTCAGGTTTCTGTACTTTCCATCATTTCTACTGTCTATTTGCTGTTCTTTCATGCTCTCCTTTGGTTATTTTGGTAAAAATATAGTTGCTTATTCATTATTTTGGTCTTTTTTATGGGAGAGAAAGATCCGTAGCAGCTACCTGTCAGCCATCTTGCTGACATCACTCCTCTGGTTGCTTTCTATTGTCTACTTTACCTTCATCTTTAGAACAGAACCCCAACTTTTAACTGGGCATGCAGCTGAAATATCCTATTTATCTACTAGGCTTCCTGGTGTTCTATTTGGCCATGTGACTAAATTCTTGCTTTTAAGATGTAAATGAAAGTATTTTATATTACATCCAGGTTGTATCCTTAAATGGAAGTAGTACAGCCTTCATTTTTTATTCCTCTGCCTGATTACTGGAATGTGGATTATTAGAGCTTGAAGAGCATTCTTGGCTTATCAGATAACCTGTTACCGACAATGGAGCAGCAAGAATAGGATGTGGGGTCCTTTTGACTATGGAGCTGCCATGCCAGTCCTGGATTGCCTACCTTGGAACATCTTTTACACGAAAGAGAAATGAACATCTCTCTTGTATAAGCTACTGTTTTCTGGGGGGTAATTTTTTATATACAGCAAACTTTAAGTACAATTTATATAAAGTATATAAGGTTAAAATTTTCAAATAATAGAATATAATAAATTGAAATTTAACATTGGAACTACACTAGATATAATTTAAAATAATGTGATATCTAGCAGGTACTGAATTACTGAAGAGCTGAATTACTTTTTGGGTCTAATATAACTTAATGGCCTGTGGTGTTATAAAAAAATCTATTTGCTTGTCTTGAATTTTCTATCCTTTGGATTTTTTTAGAAATACAGGTTAATATTGAGAATAGTTTTGTTATTTAGCTGCAGTATGCCTTATATTAATTAGGAAACTCAGACATCTAGGAAAGTTTTTGGAAACATTCTTTCTGGAATCTATTTTGTTAAAATATTCTGGGACAGATATTCTGCTTTTTTTTGTTTGTTTTTTGAATGTTGGTGATACCAATGTATAAATTAACATGTGATTATAATGCTTCTCATAAACTTTATTCATCTTTGGTCAAAGGGTAACAGTCTAAATAAAAAGATCTTGGAATTTTTATTGTCTTTGGATTTTTATATTATTTTTCTAACAATTTTTTTGAATTGTGGTAAAATAATTTTTAAGTGTTCAGTTCAGTGGCATTAAGTATATTCCTCTTGTTGTGTTACCACCATCATCCCTCTCTAGAACATTTTCATCTTCCTACGCTGAAACTGTGTACCCTTTAATTAAACAATTGGTCTTCATACCCCCTTCCCCCGCCCTCTGGCAACTACCAGTCTACTTTTTGTCTCTATGAATTTGACTATTCTAGAAACCTCATATAAATAGCACCATACAATCTTGTCCCATTGTAACTGGCTTATTCCATTGTAACATAATTATTTTGTATTTACTTGGGAATAATCATAAATAAATTATGATTGCCTAAGATTCTCTTTCTTATGTTTATCTTCTGAACATTTTCATTTGTTTTAGTTATAATGGATATTAACAGAGTAGGCAGTGTTTTGATAAAGTAGTGTATTATAATTGCTAACCTAGGAAATATCATACAAAGCTGAAGTCACTATATAGCTATATGCTTTTATTATGAAGACAATTGAAACCTAAAATGAGCAATTTCTCTTAATAATAGATCAGAGATGAGTGCATTGGGTATTTTGGCAATTTCTTGAGTTTTCTATCACCCTGTGAAACAGTATAAATATCATATTGCAGGGTAACATTTGATTTTATACATTATCCAAATCTGTAATTATATGTTAGAAACAGGTAAAATGTGATTTTAGGGTAAAATATCAACGTTCACAAATAAGCTGTTTTCCCATTTGGCTTATATTCTGTTTGTAAAACAAATGGTGATTTTTTTCTTTCTCAAACTGTACAGATTTTTGAGATTGAACAATAATACCTAAAATAATATTCAGGTGTTGATTATTTTTGTTTTCTTGGGAAAAATGTTGGTATGTTGGTGATATTGTGACTATAAATATAACACTTTATCCTTGACATCACTGTTTTATTTTTATTTCTAAAGCTCATATCACTTCTTCTTGCTCTTTCTTGCTTTCCTCAGATGCACTTTACAGAAGCACAGTTTAATAAAACCTTTTTAGTAGATTAGTAGTTATGGATCTTTCTAAAATCCCAGCTAGAAGAAATAGGATAGGGAGTTGGCATAATGGGAAGCAAGCAACTGTATTTACAAATCTTAGACGTTGTCCCACAATTTTGGTGTAACCCTTCAGCTGACAATTAAATTTTTTGTTTTATCAGTCATCACCCAACCCTAACAGATGGGTGAGGAATTAATCTGATTTGTATTTTTCCCCACAACTTTCTCCTACATATTGTACTATTCTATGATTAACATTCAGTGAATTCTTAAAGATGATTGATGGGCCTTAAATATATAATATATACATCCTATTTAAATTATGCCAGAGTAAAACCACAGAACGGAAGAGCTCCTAAGACCCCTGTAGAAATTTGAAAACAATTTTGATACTCTCGTCCACTCAAAAAGAAATCTACTAATACTGTAATGTTTTTTCCCTTGCCAGGACCCTCCTTGCCTGGTGTCATTTCTTGAGCTCTCCTGGGAGGAGATTAGTCTAAAACAACAAAGTAGCCAGATGTCTGGTTCTGAGACAGTCCCAGAGGCCAGGCTACGGTAGGCAACAGAAATCGCGTGGGGCTGAAGATCAAAGATACCTGAGAATTACTTATGAGCACATAGTATGTGTCATTCCCATTATTAACAGTCTGAGAAAATTTGTTTCCCTAATTAACCCTTTTGTTGGAATAACCTTAAATTTTAGTGAGTATATTTCAGTTTTGATATGTTTTCTTTTGTGTAGTGTTAAGTGCACACACCAAAAAAGAGAAATGAAAAGGAACTCTCATGCTTGATTGAACTCTCTAAGCCGTTATTCTTATCCCAAATATATATGCTATCAAGTGTCTTATCATTTATCATGAAATAAATGGGCATTATAATTCTAAGTTAAAATTACAAATCAATAGTTAGGAACTATATGGTTTATATGTACAAAAAGCTGTTCTTAAATTCCTACTCCTAATCCTTTAAGCACAATTATTTCAACTTTTAACTGTTTTAGAGTGGTGATTTTTAGATCACAGCTTCCTGCTCTTAAAATGAATTCAGAATAAATCCCAGTGGTGGGAAATCTGTATCTTATTAATAGTTGACCTCTTTCTCTTCACATTGGTATTATTAATGAAATGCTAATTAAAAATTCTTGTTGTTCTTTACCTGTTTGCTTTTACGATATAATCTTGCATTACTTAGACATATACAAAATTGGAAAATACAAATGTATTTGCTGTTTTAGGTTATTCTTAATTCTAGAACCTCTAAATGCTTTCAGCTGAATTTATCTAAGGATTAGGCAAAAATCCAATGATAACTTTGGATTTTTTAGCCTCTAGATGACAGTGTCAGAAAACAAAAGATTTTGGTTGACTTTGCCACCTGTTTTTGTTTCTGCTTAACATTATCATGTAACAACAAAAGTATGTAAAAGCCTCATTCTTGCTTTTCCTGAGATGTAATCATAAACCATTGTTATCAAGATCACGATTAGTCAGCTTTAGAGCTTTTAAGAGCTACAACACATTCTTTAGCATCTAGTAATATAAACTTGACATAAAAGCTGTAAAAATGTCTTTAAATCTAATTGGAGATATGTGTAAGCAATTTAGTGGAGAGATTTCATATTCTTTGTGTAGTGGTCAAGGCTTCTTTTAATTCCTCGAGGAAAATGAAGCTCCTAGGAGCAGTTTATAAGGATTAACTGATTTATATCTTTGTTTCTAGATTTAAGTATTGAAGCAAGAATAAAACAGGCTTTTGTACAAAGAACTAGAGAAACAACTGTATTTTTTTTTTTTTCAGAGCAGAATTTGTTACTTCAGTGACAAAGGATGGTCTGTGTTTTTCACTCTTTACACCTGTGTTTCTGCTACTGGCTTCTCCCACTGTGAACAGCATTTGCTATCACTCAAGCACTCTAGTTAACTGTCTTTCTGTTTTGAATGCAAATTGAGTCAGTGATGGTCACTTTACCATAAATATTCCTGAGCCCTAAGAAATGGATTACTTTAAGCAAGTTGTATTAGAGAAAACCATAGTTCTCTCAATTCCTTTAAGTTTTTTTATAGCAAGATTTGATCTGAAGCAAAGCAAGTCATAGTTCTAGAACTAAAGTACAAAAGAAAAGAGATCCAGCTTTCCACTCGACTATGGCTCAAGGTGCTGTTCGTGTTTCTCCTCTTCAGGTAACGCCATATGTGCCTCCCCTTTACCCTTCACCCCAAGACACATGCACACGCACACACACACACACACACACACACATACACGCACACAAACACACAGTTTAAATGGGCATTTGCTAAAGAGAAAACCGAAAGATAACTTCTCATTTTGTGTTTCAGAAGTTGTCAATATTGCTGACCACTTACTTCTTAATGTATTTATTTTGAATTGCCTCATTGGCCATTGGTGCCCTGCCCCTTGCCTCCACCTTATTTACCTTATGGACCATCACTGCACATATCATCTCTTTGTGTGACATGCCTTCCACAACACTGTGCAGAGAAGTGTTTAGTTGTGCTTTAAAATATGCTGTTCTTGTGATCATGAATAAGTCTCATGAGACCTTACAGTTTTATAAAGGGGAGGTCCACTGCACATTCTCTCCCGTCTGCCGCCATGTAAGACAAGCCTTTTGCCTTCCATCATGATTGTGAGGCTTCCCCAGCTATGTGGAACTGTGAATCCATTAAACTTCTTTTTCTTTAGAAATTAAAAAAAAAGGTATTATCAAATTTAAGGAGGTAAAGAGTGTTCATTTTCTAGTTGCTACTCTTCACTAACTCACTCTACCTTCCTCATTCATAGATTTCTTTTTACATTGCCTCCTCCTCTACCTTCTGTTATTTATTTTTTCTTCATCTTTTAGGTCTTAATTCTGTTTCTTCATCCTGTCTGTAGCTCTTCAGGAAGGATTCTGATGTTAAATTAGAGATAAATTATAAAGGCAGGCAATTAAGAACTCTTTCTAAAAACACCTTTAGTAACAATCCATATTGATTTAGTACTTGCATGGGTGTTGAGGTAGTAGTAATCTGTAAACTTTTTATCATAAAATTATGTGCTTACAATATAAATTCACTTGGCTTTGTTAAAATGTAAAGTTTTAATATGTGTTTTAGTTTCTCTTAATTTTAAAAGCTGTGTATACAATCTTAAAATTTTCTTTTTAGCTCATGATGGCTTGAAAGGTTTTTTGAAGTATTTATTTACTTTTTTACTTGTTTGATCAGTATCTCTTGTTTTCATTTAAAGTTATATTTATTCTCACCTGAGGTTTGGAGTAATAGCTTTGAAACATGTTACTCTTTAGAATGGTGGTCTTTCGACTCCTAAGTTGTCCAAGAGGCTAGGTCTGCAAAGTGGTAAGATTAGATCTTGGTCAACGGGAGTGTTCTTTATTCAGTGCATAGCATGTTGCTCAAGAGGGCAGTTGTGGAAGGCAAGGATGTTTGGGGAACAAAAATGATCAGTCCTTGAATCCTTGTGACTTCTAACTCTATTGCTAAAATAAAGATCAGCTTTTTAAAAAGCTATAATAGAACATTAAGTATTGCCATTGATTGTATTCAATATGAGTGGTTGACAGGAAACATTTTAAGTGGATTATTTTTCTTTTTTTCAAGTAAGATTTACATGAGTAAATATGAAATGAAACTACAGCTGATAGATAAATCAGATACCTAAGAATAATGTTTGAGAAGCTGGGTTTCCTGACGATATGAGGCTCAGTTATTTTAGCCTGAGGATTTTGCCTGGGGAAAAATGTATGTGCCTCAACAGCTGAAGGGCTATTCAGGAAGAAACAAAGTAAAATGGCATCTATTTTAACATGTAATTTCGATATCTCATATTTAATCTTATCCTTGGCAGAAATGTCAAAAAATACTAGGGGCAAACCATCTCTGAAGCCGTATCTATACCACCAGATTGAACTGGGTAGATAAAGTTCTTAGGAATCAAATGGTTTTCATTGGAAGAGGAAGGTCCTTTTAGGTAATTCTCTGGAGGGAAGGGAATACTCTGGTATAATCCAAATGTAGATTAGGCTTATTTCAAATATAGGAATGTGCAGGCTAAAGAAATTGCTGGCGGGAGTTGGGGGGCACATTTTAGAATTAGTATATCACACTTAAATGTGTTTCCTTCACATGATTTTCTATTTGTATTTACTCTCACTTAAATTTTTAAATAACATTTTCTTCACTTATCTTTACTTTTGTAAATTTTATAAGTTTTATAAATTTTAAGCTTATCCAAAGATGAATTGCTAATGCTGGAAATCATAGTATAGATCTGTCCTTATTGCCTTCTTTACCACCCTTGAGGGACCAAATTATTCTAGCTGCATAAGTTGCTATTTAAGGTAAAATCAAGTTTTTAGAGATGGCATAACTAGATTTCTATTTTATATACATGCTTTTCTTTTGTTTACCCTAGAGTGGAAATGTACCTCTTTAAGGAATTAAAGTGGTAAAGTCTGGCCACTACTTATCCTGTCACCACATGGCTGCTGTTGATTGTTTTTTAATCAAAAATCAAGTTTCTATACTTAATGACTTGGAAGATGCATTACATTTTGTCAAAACATAAGAATGCTTAAAGAATAAAGAGCCCCTGGAATCCCCAAAAGATCAAGAAGGAGATGTGTATAATTTTGTTGTTTAACACATATATAAGCATTAATATTTATAATGGAGTTTAGTATTTTGTATTTATACTTCCATCAACAATATATTGTAGTGTATTGTTTAGAGACTATTAAATAGCTCAGGATTTACTTACAGAAGAAAAAATTCTTCTAGTTCTTTTTTTCTCTTTTATTTGACTTTTTCTCAGGTTGTTTAATAAAGAGCAAATTTCTTCAATATGAGGAAGATATTTACTTTATATAAAACCCTGTCTGGTATGTATGGAAGTAATCCAAAGAACTGACAAGTTGCAGAATGGTCACTGTCACCTGTTTAATATATTGCAAAAACTGTTCAGGTAATGGAGATAACTGTGTGAGTGAAAATTAGTGCCATAGCCTTTGATACTTAATTTTTGCTTAATTATTAAAATGCATATAAAGTATATCAGGTTGGTTGCTACAAATAATGGTGTTGGTTCCCTAACATTTAAAATTCATAGAACTGTTAGATAAATGTACTTTTGTTTGACCACAGGATCCATTTTTTATTAAAATGCCCATTAGAAAATGTAAAATTTCTAGAAACTCATTTTTTAAAAAATGATCAGTACAAAATCATCAGTACAAAATGTTTCCCTAGCCAAATTGGTAGTCTCATGCTTTTTTAAATAGCATTATTTAGAATAGTCCTAAAAGCACTTTTTCCCATTAAATTAAATGTCAAATTATATGCCTTCTTCGGAACCTTTTTAAGGGGAAATTTCAAGGAATGAGACTATGTTTAATTCACTGAAATGAATTATGATTTCAAACATCTGTAAGGTATTTTAAAGATGATCTTATGTAACGTGGTAATAGACATTTTTAGTGGAATATACCCTTCAGCTTTTCCTTACTTGATATATGTTGTAGCTTGGAAAGAAAATCACACACAGATAAAATATTCTAGGAACTAAGCAGCACTAAAATAAAACATATGTGTTACACATGCAAACAGTAAAAAGCATGTCCGTGGGCCAGCCTTTTTTATTTTAAGAAAAACTGTCTTCAATAATCATTTGAGATTAAAAGATAATTTTGACATATCTTTTTTGATTTTACCGTCAGCCAATTGTAGTAATCTGTCCACATACTTTTCTCATTCGAATCAGCATTCACAAAGGCGTACACTTTATGGGAACCTTAGGAAGTTCTTGGATTAAACTTAAAAACTACATTTAAAGGACACATTGATATAGGAGTCCCCTCACTTTTATCCCCATGAAGAAATAGTGATGGCTGCCATTTAGGGCTTCCTCACACTTCTAGTCCTCTATATTGACTGAGGAATCTTTAGACAACTGGTGACCAAATGGTTAGCTTTTCACCAACTTGGGCTTTTATATTTGAAATTCACATTTAGTCTCATTCCTACCTACTGCTGCAGAATGGCCTTTAGACAACTAGACTTTAAAAAGTTAAAAGGCAATAAGTCAATCCCCTGGAAACGATGCAGAAACGTAGATTCAAATCATAAATAAGGAAATGCATTGAGTACATTAAACAGACATAGAAAAATGGATTTCTGTCTTTTGTAGTAAGGTAATTGGGTACTACTGCTTGGCAGGAGCTGGTGCTATTGAGCTAGCTCTAGCTGCCACAGGTTGATAGGCAGGTGATAAGGCAGCTTCCACCAGGGTCTGCACAGGAGGCCTACCTAATATGCTGTCTGCCCTAAGGGCCTATGGGAACACAGTTGGATTATTATGTTAATGCATGAGCCCGCTGCCCTCTTCCTATCCCAGCTGGGTTCCCTGTTGTTAGGAACTGCTTTGCACTGACAGTGGAGTAATATGCTTCATGATTGAAAGGGCAAAGGGGCTTGAAAAAAAAAAAAAAAAAAAAAAGAATAAGCCTGAACAGATATGTAAATGAGGGAAGGAAATCTGTAGGAAGATTTCACTCTAAGTATATAGAGAAAGTTTATTAGAAAGTTCTTACAGCACTCTGTAAAACCACTCATTTCTTAATTAATTTCTGGGTTTGCTTTCCTTCCTAACACTGTATGTATGCCGTACATGGAAGTATTTTTCTAAACAGGCACTTAACTTGATTTGTTTTAAACTAAGGTGCTCTAACACATTTGTACCCAGGTATAGTGTTGACAGCAGTGCATTTTTTTTTTTTTGCATGTTCATTATTCTTTAACGTTTGTTCCACAGCTATTTCACTATATTGTATAGAAGAGTTTATTTTTAAGATGCTGAAGGATTTGTATTTTGTATTGTCACTTTTCTCTTTATTTTTGATATAAGTTTGGAAAACTGCATGAGCTATCTTTTGGGAGTGGGTGTGTATGGAGGACAGGAAATGGTTGGGTGGGTCAGAGGGATATTTTCTCGAGTTGATGAATTTGATATGAGTGGTGGTTCAAACATTTTATGTTTAGTTAAGGTTTTTAATGTTGACACCTTAACATAGTGAAAAGAGTGTGGGTTTTAGTGTCTAAAGCCTGTTCACATGCAAGCTTTACGAATTAATTACTATCTGATTTTAGATAAATTATTTTACTTCTCATTTACTTCAGGTGTAAAATGGGTATACTATGAATTGTAAATGGCAGGATAAAGAATATAAATAATTTGGCATGACATAGAGTGACTACTCATTAAATCTTGCCATAATGATGATATTTAATTGCAGTCGTAATAACTATCATTCAATTATGAGATCATTCTTTTAATATGTATAACTGTTTACTTTCCATGGACTGAGGATTTTATCTACCTCATTTTCAGCAAGTCTCACCAAATAGGAGTGACTTTAGCTACAACCAGAATTTGACACAGAAAAATATTCAGATAGACATTATCTAACTTAAAGATTTAAAGGCTCCTCAAACAAAATGCTAGGGTACGTTTTTAAAGTTAGTTTTATAATAAGCCATACTTCAAATTCTAAAAGAAAACTGAATGGAAAAGAAAACCTAGTTGGTCTAGTGTTCTAGATAGCTTCTGTAGTTACTTTTAATATGTGCCTAAATTTGGGAAAGTTTTTGACTATCCCTACGTATGTAACTTTTTATACAAGTTCGGTATTCCTGTTTTGAAAATCTGAAATCAGAAATGCTCAAAAATAAAAAATATTTTGAATGGCAACATGACACTCATAGAAAATGCTCATTGGTGCATTTTGGATTTTGGATTTTCTGATTAGAGATGCTCAACCAGTAAGTATATATAATGTGGATATTCAAACATCTGAAAAATCTAAAAATTGGAAACATTTCTGGTCCTAAGCATTTTGGTTAAGGGATGCTAAATGTGCAATCATTTGTTTATTTAAGCTAACTTGAAATGGCAATATATAGTTGGGGTGTATTTTAAGTACATCTTATGTTTTTTTAGCAGCACTGCATCTATTGCATGAAGCGATACGGGTAAAGATGATGTATGCACAGTGCCTGGCACACACAGAGGGATTGAGAAGTGGTAGTTGTTATTAGTGCTAGTGAATTTCCCATATCAACATACCAGCCTGCATTAGGCATGCTTTGCAGATTTGCAAAGAATTTCAGAGTCAGCAGATACAGAAAGTTTGGGGCTCATTATAGGCTCCATAGTTGAGTAGTATGGTGATCATTTATCTGGTGAAAAAGAATTCACATGATTACTTTAATGAAAAATATAAATATATATACATAATTTTAACACTCTAGTAAAAGCTTTGTTCAAGTTTGAGGTAAGTACCTTGTGATATATCAGAAAAGAGACTCTTTTCTGAAAAGGTAATTGTGCATTTGACTTTAAATATTAAGAATAAAGAGGGAAGGAACCAATTCTATCTGAGCAGTCCTTCTTTATAGTGGTAGCAAAATCCTTTTATAGCATGTCTTTATATTACCCATTTAGTTATGTATACATGCAGTACATGTATGGCATATGTATACATATATGTACTAATATATATGTACATATCATATACATATGTATATTTACATGTGTGTATAATGTGTGCATGTGTATCTCAGAATCAGTAGTATATTTAGGGATATTTCTTTTTCTTTTTTTAAAAATTTATTTATTATACTTTAAGTTCCGGGGTACACTTACAGATCATGCCAGTTTGTTACATAGGTATACACGTGCCATGGTGGTGGTTTGCTGCATCCATCACCCCATCATCTACATTAGGTATTTCTCCTAATGCTATCCCTCCCCAATCCCTTGACCCCCTGCTATTCCTCCCCTAGCCCCCCACCCTCCCAGGCCCTTGTGTGTGATGTTCTCCCCTCTGTGTCTGTATGTTCTCATTGTTTAACACCCACTTTTGAGTGAGAACATGCAGTGTTTGGTTTTCTGTTCTTGTGTTGGTTTGCTGAGAATGATGGTTTCCAGATTCATCCATGCTCCTGCAAAGGACGTGAAATCATCCTTTTTTATGGCTGCATAGTATTCCATGGTATATATGTGCCACATTTTCTTCATCCAGTCTGTGATTGATGGGCATTGGGGTTGGTTCCAAGTCTTTGCTATTGTGAACAGTGCTGTAGTAAACATACATGTGCATGTGTCTTTATAATAGAATGATTTATAATCCGTTGGGTATATACCTAGTAATGGGATTGCTGGATCAAATGGTATTTCTATTTCTAGATCCTGGAGGAATTGCCATACTGTCTTCCACAATGACTGAATTAATTTACAATCCCACCAATAGTGTAAAAGCATTCCTATTTCTCCACATCCTCTCCAGCGTCTGTTGTCTCCTGATTTTTTAATGATCGCCATTCTAACTGGAGTGAGGTGGTATCTCAATGTGGTTTTGATTTGCATTTCTTTAATGACCAGTGATGATGAGCTTTTTTTCATGTGTTTGTTGGCTGCATACATCTCTTCCTTTGAAAAGTGTCTGTTCACATTCTTTGCCCATTTTTTGATGGGGTTGTTTGCTTTTTTCTTGTAAATTTAAGTTTTCTATAGATTCTGAATATTGGCCCTTTGTCAGATGGGTAGACTGCAAAAATTTTTTCCCATTCTGTTGGTTGCTGGTTCACTCTAATGATTGTTTCTTTAGCTGTGAAGAAGCTCTTAAGTTTAATTAGATCCCATTTGCCTATTTTGGCTTTTGTTGCCATTGCTTTTAATGTATTAGTCATGAAGTCCTTGCCCATGCTTATGTGCTGAATGGTATTGCCTAGGTTTTCTTCTAGAGTTTTTAATGGTGTTAGGCCTCATGTTTAAATCTTTAATCCATCTTGAGTTAATTTTTGTATGAGGTGTAAGGAAGGGACCCAGTTTCAGCTTTCTTCATATGGCTAGCCAGTTTTCCCAACAGCATTTATTAAATAGGGAATCCTTTCCCCATTGCTTGTTTTTGTCAGGTTTGTCAAAGATCAGCTGGTTGCAGTTGTGTACACTTAGTAATATTTCGAAAGGAGTTCTAATTGAGCACATTCTTTAAAAGTGGCATTTAAAACATCGCCTTAGGCTTGAACAATAGTTGTTATGTTGTTAAGACTTTGAAGAAAAGACATTAAAGGAAGCAATAAACCCATGAGATAGGAGAGAAAAGTCAAAGAATTGTAACTTTTTTGTATCCTTCTTCTCCCACCAAGTAATAGTGCAAGCTCTGCATGCTGCCTGCGTTCAGAACATACTTAGACATCTACCCCAAGCCGTATCCATTCCACACTGCATAGTTATATATCTGCCTCAAACATAACCTATCATGGAATAAATAATAAATTCTGTTTTAAAGGAAGTCTGATTTTAAAGGAATGTCTTTGTTTTCTTTTTAAGTTGTTTTGGGCTGGGTGCAGTGATTCACGCCTGTAATCCCAGTATTTGGGTGGCGGCTGTGGTGGGACGATTACTTGGGGCCAGGAGTTAAAGACTAGCCTGGGCAACATAGTGATACCTCATCTCTACAAAAATATCAAAAAAAAAAAATAGCTGGATGTGGTGGCATGCACCTGTGGTCCCAACTACTTGGGAAGCTGAAGTGGGAGGATTGCTTGAGCCTGGGAAGTTGAGGCTGCAGAGAGCCGTGGTTACACTACTGCACTCCAGCCTGGGTGACAGAGCAAGACCTAATAAATACATAAATGAATAAGCTTTGGGTTTGACATATGCTAATACTCCTTTATAGGTTGAAATGTTCTTGAGGACAGTGATCATATCTTACATTAAGAAAATATTTCTCTGTTTTATACACAGTTGTTGTTCATCAAATGTCTGTTCACTGAATAATTGGGTTGATTTCAATGATAGCAGGCAAATTAAAGTAGAAGGATTCTAACTCCATGGATCCTAGTGTCCCTTGTTTTCTCTTACTTTTCCCTGGTTCTCCTTTCAAGGATGCATTTCCGGTGTGCCCTTTGGCATCTTCATGCAACTGCTCACTGAGTTAAATTTCCAGTCTCTCTGACACCAGTGATAGTTTCTGCCTCTCCTGACTACTTTCCTGCCTTCACCAACCATTTGTGCCTCTTTATATCATCCCCATGTTATTATTTTATGAGCACAAGAAAGGCCAGAGTTGGAGAAATGATGACTGGGTTAGAAGATATTGGCATAGGAAAAATGCCAAGATCTTGCCAGGGGGTTGTTTGTACCCTCCTAGAAGCCATTACCTTCACCAGTGACTGTGCGCCCCTTCTGGTTGTGCTCCCCATTCAGCTTTGCTTTTCAGGTAACTTCAGGAGAACGCTGAATGATTCTTTTTAATCCAAACTGCACTCCTAATTAGAATTGTGAAGACCTCTATACAGATTTGTTTTTCCCTGAGGACCTTAAGGTACCTCCCACTCCCAACAATGGTTAAAAAATGTATTTGTTGTTGAATATTTTCTGAAGCCTCACAAATCTTTAAATATTGACAAAGAAGTACCACCCACATAACAGGTTATGATTAAAATCACAGTAAAGTATAAGAATTAAACACTGCATTTTAAAAGTCTTGCTGAATGGGTGCGGTGGCTCACGGCTGTAATCCCTGCACTTTGGGAGGCTGAGACGGGTGGATCACCTGAGGTCATGAGTTTGAGACCAATCTGGCCAACATGGCAAAACCCCATCTCTACTAAAAATACAAAAATTATCCAGGCATGTTGCTGCATGCCTGTACTCTCAGCTACTTGGGAGGCTGAGGCACGAGAATCACTTGAACCCGGTAGGCGGAGATTGCAGTGAGCTGATACTGCACCACTGCACTCCAGCCTGGGCAACAGAGGGAGGGCTCTGTCTCAAAAAAAAAAAAAAAAAAAAAAAGGAAAGAAAAAAAAGAAAAAGGACACAAAACATGCTAAGGAGTACAAAATTATTTGTGTGTGTATGTTTAAACCTACTTTTTAGAGTTGACCAGATAGGGAGCTTTAGAAACGTAGTGTTATCTTTCTCAAAGGAAAAAGTAATAGCTAGCTTAACTAGTCCCTGTTTTACTTGTAAAGCATAGCAGCAAAAGTTGTGTAGAAAAATGATTAATTAACAGAAAACTGACACTGGAAGGGAGTGAAAGGCAGAACTTGAGTTTGCCTTAGTTTCCTTAAACATAAACGTAGCCTGGGAGCTAACAATTTGGTAAGTATGCAAACAGACTCTGAAGATGGAAAGTGAAAGTTACCAAGAGGAAAGTGGGCATAGATTAATATACCAGATCTTTACTTTATGGTAAATCCTGGCATTGGTTAAGAAGATGCCAAGTAATCCTGGCTTTTAGCAAGCTCTTGGCCTCTGCAGAAAAGTCCTGAGAGCTCCAGGAATGACACTTCTTGAAGCATTCTATCCAAGCTTACCACCAGAGATAAAGTTGTTTTCTGGGGCCATGACAATCCTAACAGCCTGGTAGAGAGGATTGTAGTTAAACTTAACATTGAAAATAGGTGCCTGGTCCTAGGCCCCCCATAAGGTCTCACCTTGGCAGAAATGATACTGTCCTTTTACCAGATGGGAGCATGGGTTTACGAGTCAAATCCCAGTTTCACCACTGATGCATTTAATTTATTTCTCTCAACCACTTAAGTCTGCTGAGCCTTATCTTTTACATCTATAAAAGGAAATAATCCTTATATTATAGGGTTATTTTGAGGAATAAATAAAATAACACTTATTGTCTGACATGTAGAAGATGATCAATAAATGTCAGCTTTATTTATTTTTTTTTTTTCTGCTCCTGAAATGCAGTTTTGAAGGTAAAGTTAAGAAAAAGAAGTTACTCATTCCATTATAACTTCCTGGGTCAGAAAAACAGATTTTGTCTTCTGTCTTTACAGAATTTTATGCATCATTTCTCATTTAGGAGTCTGTGAGCTCCTGATCTAGGGGGAAAAAATGAAATTCAGTTTGGTTAATAAAACATCATGGAAGGCAGTTTTTAAACTGCAATGAAGCTAGGTTAAATGGGAGACAAGTGGGGCCATTTCCAGGGGTTTTGGAGGTGAAGCAATTTGTTTTTATACTTGTATCAGTGCTTTTACTCTTAAATCTCATTTCTAGTCCCTTAGGTTCTATAATGAAGTCTTCAGCACTATACATTTTTATTAAACATCTTCTTCTGAACTCCAATTTGCATTTCAGATAATATAACAAAATGTATGTGTTTCAAATATTCACTGCATAATTGTGATTAGAACATGTAATCCCTCAAAAGATGTTAATTGCAATTTAAATTCACACTGAATTTAATTAAGTGAGTTGGGGATTAGAAAGTAGATGTAAGGAGTAGTTAAGGGAATACATTTTTTAAAAGCATTCACTTTTTTTTTTCTAAAACATGTAAACCTCTTTCAACTTGAAGATTAGAACTGTGTAGAAAATATAGAAGAAAAGAAGATAAAGCAGGTTAAAGAACATCTTAGAAAATTTTCAAACTATGTTCACAGTTTGAATTTAAGCTATTAAATAATTGTGGTTAGGCAGGAGGGCTGGTTTGAGTAACCTTCTCATTTGTATTCTTGAAGAGTCTTTCAGTACATGTTAACTCACTTGGTGCCTGATAAAGACTTCAGTTAAACTGAGGTATTTAAGAACTGCAGAGAATGACTGGGTAGGAAGCAGCCAGTGAGATCTTTCCGTCCAACTGTTACCTGATGCTTCAATCTTCCTTTTAATCTCCTTGCCAAGGGGGTATTTTATGAATAATTTGATGTAATAGGAATTTTGTGCATGGGCAAATCATGTTTAATTAGTGTTTTTCTATGAAAGCTTCACTGTTTTAATGGAAATAAAGAGTAACTACAAGAAACACAGATGTCTTTTTTTTTTCTAATGAAATAAAGAATCTTAAAACTTTATATTTAAGGTTATAAAAAGTATCAAGCACGTACATCTCCCAGAGAATGGGAGAATAAAGTGCACCTTATCTGTTGTTGAATCAAAGCAGTTTTTCAAAAGGCTGCCAAAACAACATTGTACCTGTAAGCCTCATTTTATTTATAAATTTTTCTAGGAATAAGTTTTATAACATAAGGAATGAGGGATCAGTTTTAAGATGGTCTAAATAGTTTTAAAAGCAAAAGTATATTCATTATGGTTAAGTAACTTTCTTGTTCTTGTGTGCATTTAGAAGAGGACAAAATTGATTCCACAAACTTGTTTTCAATTAGTAACACCATGAATATGATGTGCACATTTCTGGAGACAGGAAGAGAGAATATGTGTGTTAATTACACACAGTGGCTGTCTGATACCTTGTTGGACTCTATAAATAGATGACTTTTTAACAAATAAATTTCAAAGTCTTAAAAAATGTTGCTCTTAGTGGAAATATTTCACCTGAAAATTCTAATGGGAAGCTCTGTCTTTGTTTAATAAGAAATTGAGTATCTTGGCTGGGCATCGTGGTTTACATCTGTAATCCCAGCACTTTGGGAGACCAGGACAGTCGGATCACCTGAGGTTAGGAGTTTGAGACCAGCCTGACCAACATGGCGAAACCAAACCTCCACTAAAAATACAAAAATTAGCCAGGTGTGGTGGTGGGTGCCTGTAATCTCAACTACTCTAGAGGCTGAGGCAGGGGAATCACTTGAACCTGGGACCCAGAGGTTGCAGTGAGCTGAGATCACGCCATTGAACTCCAGCCTGGGTGACAGAATGAGACCCCATCTCAAAAAAAA
>NW_016107319.1:11572283-11611806 GCF_001604975.1 Cebus imitator | reverse complement strand
AAAAAAAAAAAAAAAAAAAAAAAAAAAAAGGAAAAAGAAATTGAGTACCTTAAAAAGAATGAATCTGAGCTTTACATCTAGAACAAATTTCTTTGACTTTATCATTTCTATTGTGAGTTAAAGGAATACTTTTTAAAAAATTGGTAAATAAGCTCTGTTTTAAAGGAAGAAAAGCTGTTTTTATCTAAGATAACATCTGTGGCTTTAAATATTTAAACCCTCATCTATTTTATTTGCAATCTAAAATCATTCTACATAAATGTCTTCATTTATTTGCAATTTTTTCCTCCAGAAATGACTAATTTGATAATAACTGTCATAGATTCTTTTTCTAATAACATGAAATTACTGTTATTCTCAATGGTATGACATTATTTTTCTTTGGGTTAAGTTCACATTATCACATGAAAATAATTTTTGGCCAATGACATTTCAAGGGAAGGGCTTACTATTCATTCACTGTCCCAAAGTACATTGCATTGTGACTTCTCTTAGTCATGTACAATGTTCTACAATGACTATATGATAAAATTTTATGCTCTTGTATGGTTTATAATATTTTAATAACATTTTTTATTACAGAAGCATTATGTATTCCTAGTGAGCAATATGAAAAATATAAATAAAAAATACCGTAATCTCACTGTTCAGATAACTACATCAATATTTTTATGTGTATCTTTTCAAACCTTTTAATCTGCACATGTTTAATCATATGAGGTCATACAATGCATACTGTTTTGTAACTCGTGTTTGTCCACTTAATATATTATGAACATCTCTCCATAGTGTTCTACAACATTCTTCTTATAGACTGTTTATTATTCTCATGTATGGATATATAATTATTAATTTCAGCCCTGGACATTTCCAACTTTTTTTTACTATTAGAAAATAATGGGGTCAGGCGTGGTAACTCATGTCTATAATCTGGACATTCTGGGAAGCTGAGGGGAAGGACTGCTTGAGCCCAGGAATTCAAGACCAGCCTGAGCAACATAGTGGGACCCCATTTCTACAAAATATAAAAAAATTAGCCAGGCATGGTGGCACATACCTGTAGTCTCAGTTGCTCAGGAGGCTGAGGTGGGAGATCATCTAAGCCCAGGAGATCAAGACTGCAGTGAGCTGTGATTGCGCCACTGCACTCCAGCCTGGGCAAAAGAGGTGAGACTTTGTCTCAAAAAGAAAAAAAAAAAAAAGAAAAAGGAAATAGTGGTATGCTGAAGATCTTTTAGCTATATCTTTTTATGGACCTGAATTCGGTCTTTTTTTTTCTTGTGGTTTGTTGTTGTTGTTGTTTTAAAGACAGGATCTTGCTCTGTCACCCAGGGTGCAGTACAGTCACATAATCCTAGCTCACTGCAGCCCCAGACTCATGAGCCCAAGCAATCCTCCTGCCTCATCCTCCCAAGTAGCTGGGCATACAGGCATGTGCCACAACACCTGGTTAAGTTTTTAATTTTTTGTAGAGATGGGATATTACTATGTTTCCCAGGCCAGCCTTGAATTTTGGCCTCAAGCAATCCTCCTGCCTCGGCCTCCCAAAGTGCTGTGCTTACAAATGTGACTGAATTATTTTCTGAGATAAATTTTTAGAAGAGACATTGCTGGGTCAAGGGGCATGTATGGACATTTGTAAGATACTGATGCTTACCACACTTTCAGCAATGTTAATAAAGTATGTGAAGTTAACTTTTCCCTGAACTCTCTTTAATCATATGCATTATTAGTTTTAAAAATCTTTGCTTATTTAGTGTTTTTTTCCCTGTACTACTTTTTTTCTCCTCCTAGAGCAAGTTAGTCTATGTCATAAAGAGGAGAAGTTCACATAATATTTTATAGACATGTGTATTTAATAAATGTTTTTATTTCATATCTTCTCCCCAATTTTCATTGCTCACATTTTAGAGCAAAATCTGGAGGCAGCATTTTAAAAGTTGCTGTATTTTTTTATTTTACTTCAACCAAAAGACGTACACGTTGTAGTTGCTGAATGTGTTATTTAACTGGATCTCTAACCGTGTTATAAATGGTGCCTGTAGAAGGATCTGGGGACAAGACCTTTAAGCTTTTTTTCTTTTTAATCACATCTTAAAGATCTTGGAGAATCTGAACTTATATAAGAATGTTTGGGCTACTGTTATTACAGTGAAACCTTCTGAGAGTATCTTCACAGGTAGTTTTTTTTAGAGAAAGTCACTTACAGATATAAAACGTTTGACCGGGAGAAAGCCTCAGGTTGTCAGAGTTACTTACGCACCGTTGTTCAGCTGGGGCTCTTTATTAAATCATCTCTTGGCAGTCCATTAGTTGTGGTGCTACAGCTATTGCATGGCCCACTAGGCTAATATACCTTCAGTCACTAACAAAAGGATAACCTTAATAAAAATTTGAAGTCGATTTAGTGCTTCACTGTTTGCTGACTAGTGTTTTACTTTTTAGTGTGTCTATACAATTTCCATGCTGCATATTTTTGATATTCATATACATCTTAGCTACATAGTATGTTAGAGTCAAATAAAGATTAATGGTCTGGAGAAGGAAGGGTGTTTGGGAACTCTTCCTTGTAATCCTGACTCAGCCGCTGTTAGACATTGTGTGATCTTGAGCAAGTCACTTCCCACAGTGGGCTGCTGTCTAATCTTTATATCAAAATAAGAAATTTGGAAGAGATTTTCTAGTATTTATTTCCGTACTACTTTATTATTTGTAGAAAATTTAAACCACGTTCTGCTGAATGTAGCACTTTGAAGCTTGTTTTAAATATCAGCTATAATTTTACAAACAAAAAAGAATTGCTATGTTCTATCCCATATCAATATTTGAGTAACTAGGATGAAAAATAAAAAAAAGAAAGAAGATCCACATTATTCAGTGGTAAGTGATACAGGAGAAAGCTCACTTAAACTCAATTAACTTTAAAAAAAAACATTTTGTAGCAATTGCTGAAAAATGTATTTATTTAGTCTTAAAAAAATAAAACTAAATTATGAAAATAAGCTTATTTTATCATTCACTTAACAAAATTTACGTGAGAACTATTCACTAATTCTTGGCACGAATGGAGAATCAAATGTTGCTTTTAGGGAGTGGAGGCTGATGTAATTTTCCTGAGAAAATTGTATGATGACTTGATGTCATATCTTTTTCTCCTGTTTATTTTTGTAAAAATAATTGTCTTCATCAATTTTCACAGGTGCTCTTATTTAAAAAATATCCTGATCACTCTCCTTTTAAGCACCTATCATATCTTCTTTTTTCTTCTCATTAAGTTTGTTCTGATTTTCATGACTTACTTAAATTCTGCAGGATGGGTAGTTATATAGCAACTTAGTTATATTTTATTTGTGATGTATTTGCAAGGTGTTTAAAATACTGTACAATTAGTGACAGTAAACCAGCCAAAGCTGGAATGTAGAGATAGATATTATTGTAAAGTCATTGGGGTGTGTGTACAGAAAGGGAAAAGGTTTTCCTGGGTATGGTTTTAGAAATGGTCAGTTCATTAGTGAGCCATTTCTCACTGTGATGTCTCTTGTTTCCTTGTACAACCTAGTTTCTTAAGGAACTTGGAGAATGAATACTTAAATAATAAAGGCTTACTGGGCCCTACTTTATATGATATTTTGTACCATACCCACTGGTTTCATATTTGCCATCTCATTTAATCCTCACAATTTTTTTTTTGAGATGGAATCTTGCTCTGTCAAGTGGTGAGATCTTGCTAACTGCAACTTCTGCCTCCTGGGTTCAAACAATTCTTCTGCCTCAGTCTCCTGAGTCTCTGCAAGTGCGCACCACCATGCCCAGCTAATTTTTGTGTTTTTAGTAGAGACGGGGTTTCACCGTTGGGCCAGGATGGTCTCAATCTCTTGACCTCATGATCTGCCTGCCTCAGCCTCCCAAAGTGCTGGGAAAAAAGACGTGAGCCACTGTGCCCACCCTCACAAAATTTTATGAAGTTGGCGTTGTTTTGCTCATTTAATGAAATGAATAAAGTGAGATGTAATGAATTTTCATAGCTAAGTATGTGACCAAGTTGTTTTGAAATCAGATTTTCTGATTCCATTATAAGTGCTTGTTCTAGTATTTTATAAATGCCTCTGTGATGATTTTAAATTAAAACAGTTTATTTAACATGAAATCCTTATCATCTTTAAACAAATGTGAAACAAGGGTATCTTTTTTGAATGTCAGGTAAAGTCTAGCATCCAGATCATGTTACTGTTGAAAATAATGACTTGAAAAGACATTTTTACAAATCACAAGCAGAGCCCTGAAATTTTTTCTTAGGTAGGAAGTAGTAACAGCAATTCTGTGGTTTTGGCTCAATTCTAATTGTGTTAAGTTAAACCTTATTATTTATTTATTGAAATTTTCTGTGTAAACCTCAAAACCAAGTAAATATAAACAAGCTAAAGCTTAATGTCATATAGTTATGTTTTTCTACTTTTTGTTGACTTTTAAAATATTTATAATTTAAAAAGTCAGATTTTTGTGTATGTAATTTATAGACATTAAAATTCATACTTTAAAATTATATAATATGATGTTTTAGAATATGCATAAAATTGTATAAACACTACTACAATCAAGATTTAGAACATAGCCTTCAGGACAAAAATCCTTTTATGGCTCTTTCCCCTTCCTCTACCTGTAGTCCTTGACAGCCTGTGATCTGATTTCTGTTTTACCTTTTCCGGAATAGTTTATCAGTGGAAGCATACAGTACATACAGCCTTTTGTGTTTAGCTGCTTTTACTTAGCAGAGTGCTTTTGAGATTCATCCATGTTATTGAATGTATCTGTAGTCCATTCCTTTTTATTGCTGAGTCGTATTCCATTGTATGAATGTATCATAATTTCTTCATTCATTCACTACTTGAAGGACATTTGGGTAGTAGTTTCCAGTTTTGAGCTATTACAAATAAATCTGAACATTTGAATACAAATCTGTGTGAATGTAGGAATCTCTTGGATAAATACCTAGTGGTGGGATGGTTTGGTCATATGGTAAATATACGTGTAACTTCAAAAGAAACTGCTTGTTTACACAGTCACCTTATCATTTTCAGTCTATACCAGGAATATATGAGAGTTCTCATTGCTCCACATCCTCATCAACACTGAACTGCCAGTTTCTTTTTAAGTTTTAGCCCTTTTCTGTGTACATAGCATTATCTCATTGTGATTTTAATTAATTGATAGTTCTCTATTAACTAGTGATGTTTAGGATCTTTTTGCGTGTTAATTTGTCATCCACATCTCTTCTTCAGTGTAGTGTCCCTTCAAACCTTTTGTCCATTTTTAAGAACTTGGGGTTGTCTTCTTGTTTAGTTGTAAAAGTTTTATTTTATTTTGTTGTAAAAATATATTCTACATACAAGTCCTTTATCAGATACATATTTTAGAAATATATTCTCCTAGTCTAGTTGCTTTTTCATTTTCTTTACAGTGATTCTGAAGGACAATGAAGTCCAATTTATCCATTTTTAATTTTATGATTTAAAATTTATAATATTAAAAGTTTGTGATTTTTGTAGCCTAACTTAGATATGTTGTCCTAATCCAGAGTCACAAAGATTTTCTTTAAGTGTTCTAGAAGTTTTATAGATTCAGTTCTTATGATTAGGTCTATGATCCATTCCAACTTGCCTTGTGTATATAGTGTGAATGGGCATCAGAGTTTTTTGGGGTTTTTTTGGTGTGTGTGCGGATGTCCAGTTACCACCTATTGAAAAGATTGTGCTTTCCACATTGAATTACTCTAGCACCTTTGCCAAAAATCAGTTTACCATATCTATGTACATCTGTTTCTGAACTTTCTCTTTACTTATGTTGATCAGTATATCTGTCCTTAAGCCAGTACCACATTATCTTGATTAGTATAACTTTATCTTGAAATATAATATAAAATGTGAGTCTTCCAACTTTTCTAAGTAAAAAAAATCATTGAATACATAAATAAATTGTAGTCATTTGTCAATTTCTACTAAAAGTCCTGCAGGAATTTTCACTGATATTACATTGAGTCTATAGATCAATATGGAGAAATTTGGCATCTTAATATCGAGGATTCTAATCCATATCTCTCTATTTAGGTCTTTTGGAATTTATCTTATCAGTGTTTTACAATCTTTAGCATACACAGTCTAGACATATTTCATTAGCTTTATGTCATATTTCATGTTCTTTATACAGTTTGTAAATCATATTTTTTATTATTTTCAATTTATAATTATTCTTTGCTAGTATTTAAAAATGCATTGATTTTTCAATATATACCTTGCATTCTGGAACTTTGATAAACTTTCCTATTTTGTAGTTTTTTTTCAGAAGAGAGATTTTCTAGGATGATGTACTTTGTGAATAAAGGCAGTTTTATTGCTTCCTTTACAATCTATATGCCTTTTCTTTTCTTTTTTTCTTGCAGTGTTACATGGCTAACACTTTCAGGCTGTTCAACACAAAAATCAAATCAGATTAGTAAAGAGAGTTTTAAAGTTTATTGTTGAGTAAAATGGTAAATACAGATTGTTATCCACAATCCCTTAAAATCAAAAGTGGTTAGAAGCTCAGAGGCCTACTCTTACATTGGTTGTATAGTAAAAATGAGGGAGTTGTTTAACCAGTGATTGGTTATAGCAGTGGAGATTTTTATATGGTAAAAATGAGAGAGTTGTTTATCCTTTGATAAAAATGAGGGAGTTGTTTAACCAATGATTGGTTGTAGCAGTGGGGATTTCCAGATAACAGAGGATGGGCCAATAACAATTACCCTTACCATTTTTGTAAGGTGACTTAGTTTGGTTTCTGATTATCAGAGACATTTATAAGGAATAATCCAACTTAAGGTTTGCTTATATTTACCAATCAAATGAGAGTAAGGCCACTTTCATGACCTAACTAACTTGATCTGCTTGGGGAATTTTCAGTCCTAGTCTCCATTTTATTTCACTTTGACAAGGCCATCTGATTTTAGGAACACTCAGTCTTTTATGGTTAGGTATGATGTCGGCTGTTTGGTTTTTGATATGAGGCAGAGGAAATTCTTAACAGTTCTAGTTTTCCAGATTTTTATCATGAATATATATTGAATTTTGTCCAATACTTTTTCTGCACCTGTTGAAATGATTGTTTTTTCCCTTTTTCATCTGTTGATAAGGTGAATTGCTTTGATTGACTTCTAAATCTTATGCCAACTTTGCCTTCCTGGAATAAACTTCATTTTGTCATACTGTATCATCCTTTTTATATATTGCTATGTTAAATTAGTTCAAATTTTATAAGGAGTTTTATGTCTATGTTCATGAGCATTATTCCTTTGTGGTTTTCTTATGATGTTTTAATCTGCTTTTGGTATCAGGTTAGTGCTGGTCTCATAAAATGATTTGGCAAATTTTCTCTCCTGTTGTGTTTTTCTTGGCAACGTTTTATAGAATTAATATATTTTTCTTTAAATATTTGGAAGAATTCATCAGTGCAGCCATTTGGTCCTATAGATTTCATTTTAGGAAGGTTTTTAATCATACATTTAATATGTAACAGAAAATTTAGGTCATCTGTTCTTGAGAGAGCTTTGGTAGTTTGTGTCTTTCACGGAATTTGTTCATTTCATCTAAGTTTTCAAATTTGGGGACATAATGTCATTTACAATATTCTCATCCTTCAAATATCTGAAGGAGTTTAGGATATCCCCACTTTAATTCTCCTGTTCTCTCTCTCTCTTTTTTTTTTTCCCAAGAGCAGGGATGAACAAATTATGGTTTGCCGGCCAGATCAGCCTTGCTGAAAGTTGTTGTGTGGTAGATGAATTAAGAATGTTTTTTTAGGGGGGATGGGAAGATGGTTAACGGGTTCAAAAAGAAAGAATGAATAAGATCTAGTATTTAGTAGCACAACAAGGTGACTATAGTCAGTAATAATTTAAGTGTACATTTAAAAATAACTAAAGAGTATAATGAGGTTGTTAGTAACACAAGGGATGGATGCTTAAGGAGATGGGTACCCATTTTATGTGATGTGATTATTATACATTGCATGCTTGTATCAAAACATCTCATGTACCCCATAAATATATAACCTATTATGTACCCACAAAAATTAAAATAAAAGAAAGAATGATTTTTACATTTTTTTAATGGTTGGTAAAAAGTCAAAAGAAGAATAAAATTTCAAGATGTGAAAATCAAATTTTAGTATCCATAAAGTTTTATTGGAACACAGCCACACTCATTAGTTTATATATTACCTATGGCTGCTTTTGTACCATAATAGAGTTGAGAATTTATATGATCCGCAGAGCCTAAAATATTTATAATATGCCTGTTGTATAATATAAAAATATATCTAGTCTTTGACCCAAGTTCTTGGCATAGAGCTTCAAAAACTGTTGGAATTTTCTGAGTGATAGGAGTATCTTTGTTAGGCAAATGAGGTTACTCTTGGTGAATCCTAGATAGCTTTGGGATGGGAACTGGTTACCAGAAAGGCCAAGCATGTGATTAGAAGGTTGGAACTTTCAGCTGCCTGACCTCCCGGAAGAGGAGGGGGCTGGAGACTGAATTCAGTCATGTGGTTGATGATTTAATCAATTATGCCTATATAATGAAACACCAATCTAGAACTTGGTGCTGCCTCTCGGTTTGTAAACATCTTGATGTTCTCTGAGAGGGCATGGAAGCTCTGCACTGCTTCCCAGACCTTGCCCAATGTGTATCCCTTATAATTGAACTGTAATTGTTAATTATGGCACTTTGAGTAAGTTCTGTGAGTTATTTTAGTTAGTTTTTGAACCTAAAGGGGACATTGGAGCCCCAATTGGAATTTGTAGCCAGTTGATCAAAAGTGTGGGTAGCCTGTGGACTCTTGAAGTGCAGTGGCTGTCTAAAGTAAGGGCAGTCCTGTGGGGGACTGAGTTTTTAACTTGTGAAGTTTGACACTAACTCTAGGTGATTAACACCAGAATTGTATTGCAGTATACCCAGTTGGTGTTAGACCAGTTGGGTTAAAACAAAGTAGTGACTCTTTAAAAGTTCACAAATCCCTGTTCTAGAGGTATATCAATTTTATTTGTGTTTTTCAAAGTCCCAGCTTTTGATTGCAGTGATTTTTCTTTACTGTTTTTCTGTTTTTTATTTCATTAGTTTCTGCTCATATCTTTATTTTTCCTTCCTGTGCTTATTTGGTATTTAATTTGCCCTTCTTTTTCTAATTTCTTGTGCCTTTGGAATTATGCCATCTTTCCTTTCTTGGTGTTGAGTGACATTATGGAATTATGCCATCTTTCCTTTCTTGGTATTGAGTGACATTATATTTGCGCCTTGAAATTGGCCGTGGTAGGAGTATTTACACCATGAAAATCAGCACATATTACCAATTGGTGTTCTCCCTTTATTCTGAGCCAGTTGTTAAGTGGTGACTAGCACACTATTCGTAATGCTTTTAAAAGTTTTCTTAGGGGACCTAACTTTAAGAAAAAATTCCAATAAAAACTTCAGTCAGGAAAACAAAGAACTTGCTAGTGAAAAATATGATTTACAATATAGATTTTAAAATCTAAAACTGTGAAGGAGATTGTGCAGTCTTTGATCCTGAAGACATAAAGAATAGGATTGGTGGGCACCATTTGTAAGTGATTTCTGTGTAGTTCTTTTTGAGGAAAAGTGCCTTAATTAGATGATCTACAGAAGTCCATTGCAGTTCTGTGAATCTATGGTAAGTTATTTCCCAGAAGATGGTAGGAAAGCTATTTTATTCCTAATGAAAAGCTGATGAGAAAGTTATAGCTGAGGGATTGATCCATTGCCCTCTTAAGAAGCTTTGAGATTCCCAGACCTAATGGATGGAAAAGAGCAGAAATAACAGAGTTAAGAAAGCTAGAGTCTAAAATTTGTAAGAAACATTAGATGCTTTGACATAGGCTGTCACTTATGTTTTGTGGATGCCCTTCTAAACAAAGTGTTAGGGGAATTCTTGGCCAGTTGCTCTCTCAGTGTGCTGAGAGCTTAGTTCATGTGTTGGCATTAAATAGAGCTTCCATTAATTTATCAGGAAAGTGCTTGTTGTATATCACTAGGAGATATTGGAAAAGCCCATTTTAAAGTTAATTTCTATGATGCCATAACTCTTTGATACCATTGATCTTCTTGTATTGTACTTATTATGATGTCTCTCTTCTAGCCCTAGACTGTGAGTTGGTACTCTATGGTATTTATTTTTGTGTTTGCTTAATAAATTTGGGTTGATGGAATGAATAATTAGAGAAGCATTTTATTTTATTCTTTTCTGGAAGAGATGAGAAACCCAAAGGATTAAGAAGAATTAAACTTGAGGAATATTGAGAAATTGACTCTTTAAAAAGATATGATGTCAAATAGTATATAAAATTTTAAGTAAGTTTCATTCAGTTTAATCTTTGATAAGTACAATAAAAATCTTAGATATGTATCAATAATCTATTAATAGATAAATGGTATAAATAAATAGTATTTTCAATTTAAGTGTTGGTATTCTGGGTTATACCCATGGTTTGTTTCTGTGAATATTCAGTGTTAGCATAGCAAAGAAGACTAAACAGTTTAGTCTTCTTTTAAGTAGTTTCCTTTTGGTATTATCCTCAATTCATTCAGTTTTTAGTCAGACATTGAGCATCAATATATGCACAGCATTGTTCTAAATTTGCCTAAAGATTAAAGAAAGAGCCTCTAAAATTCTTAACATAATTCTAGGAGAAGCACAAAGGAAAAAATATTCTTAATTCCATTTACTCCAACATAACCATTATGCCATTTTTCTATGATATATCTATAAATGTCTGTAAAAATAATATATAAAACAGACAGTGTGGATGTAATAGAGAGGGTACAAGAGATGTCTGGAGATGAGTTCTATCCTGTCTTTACTGCTGCCCAATGTGACTTTGGGAAAGATCCTTTGCTTGTCTGGAGTTCTGTTTCTTGATTTACAAAGGCATTGTCATAGTATTTAATGGCCCTTTCCACTTAAAAATTCTTATTTTATAGAAATTGAACACCTTTGAAGACTGAGATTTCAGGAGGATGCAATTGAAAATGTTTGATTAAGTTTATTTTCACCTCAATTATAAGGCAGATTTTAAAATCTCAAATTAAATATTTCCAACTAATATTAGGTATTGTTATTGTGAACCAGTAACGCTTAAAGTAACAAATTCTTCCAGAATCAGAATGACAATCTGAATTGATGAGCTTATTTGAACTAATAATTATATTTTTAGGAAAATGTTCAAACAATTCTTTTAAGCTCTTAAAAAGTATTCTACTAGAAATAAGAAATACAGATCATCACTATTTTAAGTACATGACATTTCATCAAAAAAGCATACCAAAGAGAAATCAAAGCAGCTATGTTACCTGATTCTTTTTGCACCTCAAGAAAATCGATTTTGCCCTTCCTCTCTTGCTCCATGCATATTGTGAAAATGTAGATTGGCATGCACGAACTATTGCATATTGTGTACCAGGGCTCTAAAAGTGTTAAAAGGTGTCTGGTTTGTCTTAGAAGGGTCAGTTTGCACATTAAGTGATTTTTGTTGAACAGTTAAGATGTCCTTTTGCTTTTAATGTTTTGTACTAGATTTTTTTCTATGTATTTTAATGGTTATTTAAGAGTCCCCATGTGCTTAGAAAGGAATCTGAATATATGTGCCTTTTAAAAAAAAAAACCTCAGCACAATGTAGGTTATTCCATCAATACCATCAAATGACTGGGAGCTGCAGTTGGAACAATATGTAAAAATACAGCTTGTGAAAGATTTCCTTTATTAACTGTCATCATCCACAGAATATATGTTCAAATAAACGTTGTGCAATAACTAAATTTGAGATTAATAGGCCCCTTAAGAAACAGCGAAGTCATTCAGAATAGTCAGTGAAAAATAGGCTGTAAGACTGTAACATGCACATATTGTCCTGCTTATGTGCTCTCGCTGGTGTCATTCCCATTTATCACTGTCGGCCGGCTCTGTTCTCATTAAAACACTCTTGCACAAAAGCAACTTAATTTTCTTAAGAGGAGAGGACACCTGATTCAATTTAGCACCCAGAAAACAGTAACTTGAATATATTTTTTTCCTTGCCTGAATTGAGATGAATAGTTACAAAGAATAGCAACCTCCTTTTCACCTCAAGATTTAGAATATTAAATAATTTTTTCTACTGGTGTCAAGAAATGGACCTGTAGAAATAGGCAAGAAATGTAGCTTGCTCCTCATGTCAAACATTCACTCTTAACTTGGAGATAATATATTTATACACACACACACACATATATGTATATGTATAATACTATATATACTATATATTTTATATGTATACTACATGTATATAAAATGTGTGTATATATATAAATATACAATCGCCAAGTTAATATGTATGATTTTACATATATCGCATATATAAAATACATACTTCAGAAGTGTGTGTGTGTATATATACATATGTGTGTATATATATATATATATATATATATATATGTGTGTGTATATATATATATATACACTTCCGTTAATTCCTATATTTTAAAATAAAGAATTAAAATTAATTTTTCTTTAAATTGATGAATGCCTCGTAGCAGCCCTAAGTCTTCATTTACCTTTCTTTGTTGAAAGAAAATATTCAGTAATGGTTTTAAAATAATGTTCTACTTTTTAAATCATGGCTGCTTAAAGCATACAATGATACGTATAAAAATGGTATCAGATTAAAAGTGCCCCCTTAATATTGAGCATAGTGTATAAACTCGCATTTTAATTGATATATGTTTACTTTTCTATCGTGTGGTTTAGTAATACTTAAATATGACATAGAAATGTATAATTCAAATTTTTCTTGAAATGACATCTATTCAGTGAAAATAGTGGTAATTAAGTAGTCAGTAGTAATACTAGGAACTAAGTTGCATAGGAGAAAGTTAATCATAATTGGCTTTGAAAGAAACAAATATTTTTTTATTTTTTTTGACTTTTTATAATACTTTACAAACTACTTTACAAATAGAATGAAAATGTTTTGTGTTTTCATACTTAATTGAAGACCAAGTATTGGAATTCAGTCTTTGATGTTTTAGTCCTTATGTGTTTTTAAAACTGAATCTATGCTTAAAGAGAAAATAAATATTAAGGCCGTTTCTCCTTCCTGTGAATCAAAGCCTGATGGGATATAAATTCACATAGTTGAGGAACTTTTCTAGGGTAAGGCAATGTAGCTTTGACCTCCAACAATTAAGACCAATAGTTTTCTCTTTCTTATTTTCAATGATGTCATATGCGATTGGAACAAGAGATTATACTAAATAAGATTTTATGTACCTACTCAAGCTCATATTTTAGAGAAAACAGTTTTTTATTAATCTGACCTGCCAGACTAGTCCTTTATTATTTTTTCCCTTGTTTAGGAACATGGTAGTGTCAGGCTTCAAGTACTAGAAAATCAAACTAAAAGTAGCTTTAGCAAGCAGGGACTTATTTTTCTCATATACCAAGATGCCTGGAGGTAGAGGCTTCTGGCATTTATTCTGTGGCTCAGTGACATTAGGGTGGCTATTCTATCCAATGCCCTTATGGATGCAAGATAGTTTTCACTGCTCTTGGCAGGAAGAAGCAGCAGTACCAGAAACTAACCTCCTTAAATACCACCATCAAGCATATATCACTTTCTATCTCATTGGCCAGAACTTTGTTGCGTGGAAACTCCAACTTTTCCTTTGTCTTATCTTAAGGTGTGTAACTTCTATATCTAATTTGTTAAAGAGTTTTTACCATGAAGGGATGTCAGATTTTATCAAATGTATTTTCTGCATCTATTGAGATAATCATGTGGTTTTTGTCCCTTATTCTATGGATGTGGCGTGCCACATATATTGATTTGCATGTATTGAACCATTCTTGCATCCCTAGGATAAATCCCACTTGATCATGGTGTATTATTGTTTTGATGTGCTGTTGGATTCCATTTGCTAGGATGTTGTTGAGGGTTTTTGCATCTGTGTTCATCAAGGATATTGGCCTGTAGTTTTCTTTTTGTGTTGTGTTCTTGTCTGGTTTGGTATCAGGGTAATGCTGACCTCGTAGAATGAATTAGGAAGAATCCCTTCCTCTTCAGTTTTTTTTTGGGTAGTTTGAGAAGAAATGGTATTTGTTCTTTAAAGATGTGGCAGAATTCAGCAGTGAAGCCAGCTGGTCCTGGATTTTTTTTGGTGGGAGGCTGTTTACTACTGATTCAATCTTGTTACTCATTATGGGTCTGTTCAGGTTTTCTATTTTAGCGTTTCTTTTTTTATATGTACTTTTTCTGTCTTGCTTAAAAAAACTTTTTCTTTCTTGGGGCATAAAGATAGTTTCATATTTTCTTTTAAAAATGTTAAAGTTTTGCCTTCCACATCTAGATCTTTAATATGTCTGGTATTATTTTTCCTTTAAAAACACCCAGTTACTTCTCTTTTCCTCACTGCTTTTATGATACTCTTGCCATACAGCTTTCTCACATTGTTTAAAATTTTTTATTGTAAACATTTCTTCAGTGGAGGTGTTTTTATCTGGTAATCCACTCTGTTCTGGGTTATTGAAGTGATCCCAAAGAGAAGTTTCACATTTGCGTCTTTCAAGGGCTTAGGAGTTCCACTGCCCCTTAATCTGTTTTGTCGTTTCTTTCTTTAAATAAATTGTTAGTTTGAAATTCATGAATCACGTAGGTAGTGTAAATTCAGTCCTTATACCTACCTTTGATGCAGTCCTTATGTTACTATCTTGAATTTGTAAGTAAAGTTTTCTAGTTGCTTCTACACAGTGCTGACAGTCCTTCTAGCCTTCCAGTCTGCTTTATGCAGATGTCTCGTTTCCAGTTCTCCACCCTTTGCAGACTAAAGTCTGTACTTCTCATTTCTTCATGCGCATGAGTGCAGCATCAACTCATACACTTTACCGCTCTGGCTTTGACTAATTTCTGTATGTTTAGTGCAATTGTTTCTTGGTATCTGTGGGGGATTGGTTCTGGGACCCTCCAGGAATATCGAAATTTATGGATGTTTAAGTCCGTGATATACAATGACATTTATATATAAATACACATCTTCCTGTATATGTTTTCTTCTCTAAATTACATGAAATACCTAATATGCAGTGTAAATGCTGTGTAAGAAGTTGTTACAGTGTATTGCTTAGGGAATAATGACAAGAAAAAAAGTATGTACATATTCAGAACAGAGGCAACCATCTTTTTTCTTCTTTTATTTGAATATAATATTTTTGATCTGTGTTTGGTTGAATCCACAGATACAGATACAGAGGGCTAATTGTACTTGTTTTTGTTTGTTTGTTTTAGCTCAGCTATATATTTAAAATGTTGTGTTGTTATTATAACTCTTTATTGAATGGTGCAAATTTAAGGATTATATACCTGAAATGCCTTCTCACATATTTCTGTTCTCATTCCTGCCCCTCCTTTGATAACATCTCTGTCAGATCTCTTGGTTTTCTGGTCACTTTTGTTTACACAAATAGTCATATCTTTTGTAATTAGGATTAATTTCTAGCTATTAAATAACCCAGGGCATTCTAGTTAAAAACTTTAAATTCCCTTCTTTTTCAAGTGAGGCCAAACCTAGGTTTTAAAAACTAGAAAATTACACTTTTAATTAATGAATATATAAACGTGATTAGAATTTTACTATAGGACCAGTGGAGAAGAGAGCATGGTCTGTTTCACTGGGTTTTTGTTGTTGTTTATGTTTTTATTTTTTTAAACCTTCTCATTTTTCTACTTCTGGTCACTTCAAGGAAGTGAATGAGAGAGAACAGGATGGGGTTTTTGCTGTTTCTAGTCAGGAAGCAAGCATTTGTTTCAGTTCACTTATATACCCTCCCTATTCCTGCCACCCAGTGGGAAATGCACTGGGTGAAAATGTTCCTAAGGACTCTTAAAGGGTGTATCTGATGCTCCTGTGGTGGCCCAGTGTGGAATTTGTTCTCTCACTAAACATCCAGTGTGGAACAGAGATGCTATTCTAATTTCTTTACAGTTTGTTCTATCATAGTTGCTTCATTTTGTAGATATTACTCTCCACCCCAACTTGAGAGATGTGGTGAACAGAGCAACCTTCTCCTGTAGAGAAGGAGGAAAACAATTGCATTTTATCAATCTCCTCTGGAATTTCTAGTCTTCACCTGTACAGCCTGTATGTGAACTGGTCCCTGACCCACTTTTGGCGTCTTTTTATAAGTACCGAGGTATGTGTCTGGTATCTTACTTTTGAATAGCAGGATTCTTCTCCAAAGTTTGGTATTTTCCTAAGGGTATTCTCCAAGGCTTGAAACATTATTAGAAATTCTGAGATAACCATAAATACCCCATTTTAACATTTTGGTAAAGATTTCTGTGTATTTTGACTGAGAATCAGGTACTCAAAAGCAAAAGCTAGAAGTTTAACGCATTAACTTGCCATAAAATGTTCATAGTCAATGTAAATAATGGATTTTACTTTTTTTATTTTAGTAGCCTCATAAGGGAAGGCTTATGAGAACCAGCATTACGAAAATTTTTGATATAATATCATAAGAGAAGATTGGGTAGGAGCCAGCAGTATACATATATTTGAAATGCATTTATAAAAGGAACTAGACATACTTATGTAACTCCAGAGCACAGAGCATGGTCCAGAGCATCGCAGGTATGGGAAGTTACAGGTTTCAGGCTTATTGTAGGGTAGAGCTTCATAATGTGTAGAGCCATTCAGCAATGAAAGAGCTCGCTTTTGGGAGTTAGAGAACTCTTTATCCCCATTTTTTAAGGTTTTTTTTTTTTCTTCAGAAATTTACCATTATTTTAAATAATTCCAAGTAGTTTATGAAGAAATTAATTCGTTATTTAACTTGCTCAGTTTTCCAAAATTAATAAAGACATGCTGTATAATATATAATGGAACATTAGTGAAATATCTTATGTTGGGTAAAATTGGGTTGCTACCAAAAGCAATATATTATCTACAAATGTGTAATATAAAGGAAGCCAATCTAGTCAATATTAAAAAAAAAAATCTCAATATGAACTTTTTTTTTTTGTTTTTAGTTAAGGTTGATCTAATTATCCACCAAATGTGATTACTCCAAGGTATACATTTTGCTGTTGGGATTTTATTAATCAGTAATAAAAACATTACTGTGCAGGACATTTCAGTTATAAGAGGTATTCGTTCATTCACTCATTTTTTTCGATAGATTAGACAAATTCTTGTTGCAATGGAGCATGCTAGAGGACGAATGGGTTTTGAAAATTTTCTAACCAAGGAGATAATAACAAAAGAACTGCTGTATTTTTAAATCAATCTGGGTGTGGCAACTCACACCTGTAATCTCAGCACTTTAGAAGGCTGAGATAGGAGGATCCCTTGAGTCTAGGAATTCAAGACTAGCCTGGGCAACATAGGAAAACTCTGTTTCTTCGAAACATTGAAAAAATCTAGCTAGGCATGGTGGCTAATTTTTGGTCATTTATGGTCTACAGTTATGCTACTCTGAACTTGCCCAATCTCATCTGATCTTGGAAAACGTTATTTGTATTAAACATATTTTATACAGCTATATCATAATAGGAATGTTCAGAGGTTTTAAGAGAAGGGAAATGAGATTGTTTTGAAAACATGTAAGAAGTTCTTGTATTGGATGGGATGGATGGGAGTCTGAAGTCTAGATCTCCTGTTATTGTCATTGGTTGGTTATGGTACCAGATGTCAGATCTAGTCTTCCGTGCCTTGGATTCTGCCAAACACATGAAATAACTCAGTAAAAGATGAAGACTTTGGACGTTTCAAGGAGTTGTACTTGTTTCTGCAATTCATACTTTTTAATTAATGAATATATACACATGATAAAAATTTTAAAAGAGGACCAGTGGACACAAGGGCATGATTTGTTTCACTATAGATGGGTAGGTGGGTGAGTGGATGGATGGATGGATAGATAGATAGATAGATAGATAGATAGATAGATAGATAGATTAACCTTCTCACCTTTTCTACTTCTGGCCACTTCAGAGTCAGGGTGGAAGTAGGAGTAACAAACAAGTGAGTGCTTAGTATGAGTTCCATTAGATTCCTTCCTTAGATGACCTTGAGAGAGATGCATGTAAGTAGATCATTTCTTTTCTTTCTTTCTTTCTTTCTTTCTTTCTTTCTTTCTTTCTTTCTTTCTTTTTTTTTAAGACAGGGTCTTGCTTTGTCACCCAGTCTGGAGTGCAGTGGTCAATCTTGACTCATTGCAACCTCCACCTCCTGAGTTCAAGCAACTGTCCTGCTTCAGCCTGCCAAGTCACTGGGAGTACAGGCATCTGCCACCATGGCTGGCTAATTTTTGTGTTTTTTTTTTGTTTTGTTTTGTTTTTTTTTTGTAGAGACAGGGTTTCGCCATGTTGGCCAGGCTGGTCTTGAACTCCTGACCTCAACTGATCCACTCACCTTGGCTTCCCAAAGTACTGGGCAGGTGTGAGTCAACATGCCCAGCCAGTCATTTCAATACACTGGGACAAGTGCCATGGCAGAGATAGGTTTGGGATGTTCTGCCAGCAGGTGTGGGGATACTCAGTTCATCAGCTCCATGTTGTAATGGAGCATCTATACAAGAATTTGTCTAATCCATTGAAAAAAGTGAGTGAATGAATGAATGCCTCTTGTGCTAACTGAATGTCCTGCACAGTAATGTTTTTATTATTAACTCATAAAGTCCCATCAGCAAAATGTATACCTTGGAGTAATCACATTTGGTGGTTAATTAGATCAACCTTAACTAAAAAAGTGTAGATATGTGTGTATCCTAAGGTGTGTGTGTATTGGGGGAAGGTCACTGAAAGCTTCCTGGAAGTGATAGGGACAAGAAGGAGAGAAATACTGGGTAGAAAACAGTGGGGTTCTTGGCGAGGGCTCCACAGTCAAGCCTAGACCCATGGACCAAAGTGAGAACTATTCTTGTTTTCCCACCTGAATGTTGCCTTTTGGCCTGCCCTACCCCCATCATGTGTCCATGAGAACTGCAAACCCCAGACTCAGGGCAGGCACGTACACACTCACACACACACACACACACACACACACACACACGGAGAGAGAATGAAGAGAGTCGCACCTGAACATCCAGAGAAGAAGCAGCTGGATGTCAGAAACTATGGAGAGGAGTTTGGCTAGGATGGCCAGACTTCAGGGGAAGATTATCATCCCACTCCACCCCCTTTCCAGCTCTCTTTCCCTCTGAGAGCCACTTCCACCACTCAATAAAGTCCTTCACATTAACTACCCTTTGATTTGTTTGTGTGACCTGATTTTTCCTGGATGCCTGACAAGAACTGGGGTACCAAGAAGGCAGAGTGTAAAAGGCCGTCACCTTTTATACTCCTCTGGGAGGGTAAAAGGACACAAGTCCTCTGGGGCTCCGGGGATCACAAACACCCCTCCTGGATGGCAGAGCTAAAAGACCATTGTAACACATTTGGACACTGCTGCAGGGCCGCACAGACCCTGCTCCTGCCAGAGAGGAGTGACCAGCCAGTTCCAGTGTTCCTTTGTGCCAGTTCCCACACTCGTTTGCTTGTGTCCTTGCTCCCTTAAGGGATTGAGCCTGGAGGCCTAGTAAATGACCCACCCCCTTCACGAGTCCCATGAAGGGATCAAGGGAACTCTCCCATCTTAGAGGGATGATGACCAAGCTGTGTTACTAAAATAAAAGGGAATTACTCAGGTAGAAGATGGGGAAGGGTATTTCAGGCCAGAGAGCAAGGCAATAAGAAATGGCATGATGAGTTTGGAGAATTGCAAGTAGTTCCTTGTTGTAGGATGTAAAATTCGAGGTAGGGAATGAGTTGTATAGAACCTGTTCAGGGAGGGTGTTGGATGCCATGCTAAGGAGCTAAGAATTCCTTCCTAAGTCAAAATACATGCATGTCTTTTATATATCAATAAAATACTCTAAATATTTATTATTACTTGTTAAAACTGGAAATCATGGTTCTTTCATAGACTGCAACCACAAAATTGAGTCAATTATTACCTTAATTATCAGTTGCTATTGAACCCAAGATCCTTGGTTTCAGTGTCTGATTTCACATGGTCTTCAGAATACCCAGAACCTTAATTATTTCACAAAAGATTAATGGAGCTCATTGCATAGGAGGACAGTATAGTTGACTGAGTGAGTTCAAATCCATCATTACTGTCAGAAAACAACTAAAAATGAGTTGGCCTGCAGCATCTTTGGATACCTAAGATGCCCCATCACTGTCATTTTATAAGAGGCAGGAGCACAGACCAATTTACAGAAAATATATTTCTTGCATTTGGGGTAAAGAAGAGAAAAAGAGGGAGTAGGAGTATAGTGATTTGATCTTATGAGTAGTAGTTGGTACTTAACTTTACTTTGACCTCTGAGTCTTTTTTCCTCCAATGATTCTATGTTTCCTCAAATGCTTGGCAAAACTTTTATTGAGTATAAGGTTAGTGAAAGGCATTAGAAAGAAATGAATTTAGAAAAGAGAGGCTCAAAAGGGAAGAGCCCATTTCTTTACTAAAAAGAAGTAATTCTGTTTTAAGCACAAAATAGGGTCTAGATATAAAAATTGTTGGTGGGAAAGGTACATTTTTTTGTAGGAAGGAGGGCCAGTGTTCCCTGTTGGTGTTACCACAACTCATTTATTTATACCCTTTTACTTATTTTTCCCCATACATAAAACTTTTTCCTGGAATCATCCACAATAGAATTCCAGGAAGATGTGTTAAATATGTTGCTATAGTTTACAATTTTCATCTGTAATGTTTTATTTAGCTGATTTCTTTTTTTTTCACTGCTCCCTGTACAACACAGAACACCATATGCCATTGTCCCTGTCAGGAAGCAAAGGTTTCCCTGGTCTGCGCCTGTGCCTATGTTTATGCCACAGAGGAGCTGTGGTCCAGTGCCATCTTTTATTGATAGGGCCAGCAAAGGAGAGATCTAATGAAATTATCAAAGCTTTGAATTAATTATGAACTGGAATAGGAGAGCTAAGCTCTCTGGAGCCGAGGATCTCATTACCCATTCACTCTCATTGCATCCTCTTCTGGAGCAGAAGGCATTTTCAGCTACAGCTCTTAGCCTGGGTTTGGACTTTATTCAAACTTACTAAACTGACATCCTTTTTTTACTACAGTGTGGCTGCTGGTATCCATGATGATTAATTTAATTCTGCTCTGGATATGCAGGAGATGTAAATAGGTTTCCTCTACCCTTTATTATTTTTTCTTTCATATTTTCTTTTTATCAAATTGGATGTTATACAAGTTTTTCTCCTTTTTGGGTAATGTGAGAAGCTTGGAGGACTCTGGTGTAGCTTCATTGAATATAGTGATTAAATTAAAATTAAGAGTAATATTACATCTACTATGTATTCCTCGGATATTTAGGTAAGCAGAAAGTCAAATATTTCTTCTCTAAATTTTGAACACAAAATTGGAGCTTTTCTTGCTTTTCTTTACCTTATAATTAATGGTATAGCAATAAGTTTCCTGGTCTTAACAGCATTGTTTGTATTTGCAATGCGTGTTGTATGGGAACAGGAGATCTTACCTTGTGATTGTAGTTCATAAGACTTGTGTTCACTGACAGGGAACAATTAATGTTTGTCTTACAATTCTGTTTTTCCTTCTCCCAGTAATATACATTTTTTAATGAATAAATCAACCTCTGATTGTTTTAAATTTAGTAGGAAAATCAATAGCAACATGGTTTCAATTTAGTACTGGCAATGATTCTTTTGGTACTGCCATATAGGTTCAAGACATGACAAGTGTTTTCTGCCTGCTTTTGAGACTCATTATTTATGAATTCCTAAGCTGTAGCTCATCTGTCTTAGTAAACTACAGGCCACTGGCAATTTTTGTAAGCAGTGACTAACTTTGCTTTAAAGAGTCAATGTTTTAAGGTTTTTAATAGTGGGGGAAGGGAGAATGATAATCTTTGGCTTTATTATTCCTATTTACTTTCAGTGAGTTTTTTCCCCCTATTTATTTTCTTTCTAGGCAGCTGCGATATTTAATTCAGCCTTTGGAAGTTTTTTGGTAAGTAAACATGGTTTAACTTGTCTATTATAACTTTTGTTGTGATACAGTTTGTATGAAAGATTTGGTGAAAGCTGGATTTCTTTTACTCTTTGGTTAAATATAAAAGTTGTTGAATCTTTTCATGTACCATTATCTAGTATCTGAATAAAATTGGTTAATAAATAAAGCAAATGTTCTCTTACAATGTATTTTGGAGGCTTGAGTTTTAATATTCCATTTAATGGATTCAAGGAATCAGTTAAAACACTATGTGTCTCCTTATAGAGGTTATGTCAATATATTGATCATTTAATGAGGTCTTTTAGATTATTATTATTTTGTATCATGGGACTGAGGATTTCGAAAAGGAAACATGACCCAGCTGGTCAGAAAGGGAATGCTAATTTACTTGTTGACATGCCATTTATTTTGTACATGTCAAAGAAGCTACTGGCTTGGATACTTCTGAGGAATCTATGTGGAAAAAGATTTGAAAGGAAGATATGACTAATGAGTAATTTTCAAGTAAATGTTGTATTAATATATATATATATATAAAGATTTAAAAGTAGTTCAGCTTTCATAAATAGAACCAATATAAGGATGTTGTTTTATCATTTTTAATCATTATTTTTAAATAAATGATGTAATAGAGACTTGATTTGTGTTATGAAAGACTGAGGAACTAAGTTTTCTCTTAATTTAAAATATTTTGTGCCCTAAAACTGTGTTAAATTCATGAAGTAAATTAGAATATTGTATTTTGGGGGGCATAACTCATTATCAGATATGTAGTGCAGTGACTTACAAATAACTGAGAGTAAAATCAGTGATGTGTAAACTAATTCATGAGTCTAGGTAAAATATCAATTACCTCTGTTTAACATGCTTTGTTAATTATTATTGTATGTATTTAAATGTAGTTAAAGCTTTTAAACATCTTGCTACATAGTGTTAACTCTACATGGTGCTACATAGCTTTTAGTGTCACATAGCCCTAGAGAGCTTTTAATGATGAAGCATCAGCAAAATATATGCATAGCTTATATCCTATTTTTATAGAGCCAGTAATATTTTTCGTGATGCCATATTATTTCTGGGTTTTAGAGGAGAGACAATAAAGTCTGTTTAACAAAAATGATCTCTTGGATTGCTTAGTTTAGACTCAGTAATATTTTAAGTCATTAATTCATGTGTCCAAGTATTATTCTATAAGTTGTCACAATTGTTTAAAAAAATAATGTCTGTAAAATATGAACTTTCTTGAAACCAATTTTTGTACACGATTTGGCACCATACACATCCACTACTAAAACATAGCTTCTTAAGTTGGGTTTCTTATTCTTTCAGGTGTCTAGACTTTGAGAAAATAAAGTTGACACAATTGTCTGAGCCACTAAAACAAAATACACTATTCCTTTTTTGGGGAACAAGCTTACTAAGTATAGTTTGAGACATGCTCTGACTATATGGACATATCCTATTTGTTCTACGAGGCCCACTTGTTTGGTAATGTCTAGTGAAGTACAACTTGTTCTCGTGGTTCTTGGGGATTTGTATTATGTTCTTTCACTCCTAAGAAGCTGTGCATTCTCACTTCTTAGTCTTTTGCTCTTTTTCTTTTCTTCACTTTTTTTCTTATCCTAATTCAGCTAATCAATCAAAACTATTTATTGATTTCCTGCTACATAGAGGTAGTTTTCTAGTATCTGTGAAGAATGCAAAGAAATACAAGGTGAGTCCCGCTAGGTTCTGGAGGTGACATGTAGAAAAAGAAATGCAATGTAAAGGTTAACAAGCCATATGAAAGATGTTACTAGAGATATATGATTGTCAAATAAATGGCACAGACAATATGCATTCTGAATTCAAAGGTCTGACAGAAGTGATTGCTCTGAGCTAGGTCTTGAAGTATGGGTAGGCCTTAACTGGTAAAGGACAGAGGAGAGGAAATGGCATGAGCAATGGCAGAGAGGCAGAAGTGTAGTTCTACTTTTTTTTTTTTTTAATTATACTTTAAGTTCTGGGATACGTGTGCAGGTTTGTTACATAGGTATACACGTGCCATCATGGTTTGCTGCACCAATCAACCCGTCATCTACATTAGGTATTTCTCCTAATGCTATCCTTCCTGAGTCCTCCAGTACCCAAAAGGCCCAGTGTATGATGTTCCCCTCCTTGTGTCCATGTGTTCTCATTGTTCAACTACCACTTATGAATGAGAGCATGTGCTGTTTGGTTTTCTGTTCCTGTGTTAGCTTTCTAAGAATGATGGTTTCCAGCTTCATCCACATCCCTGCAAAGGATGTGAACTCCTCCTTTTTTATGGCTGCATAATATTCCATAGTATATATGTGCCACATTTTCTTTATCCAGTGTATCATTGATGGGCATTTGGGTTGGTTCCAAGTCTTTCCTATTGTGAACAGTGCCACAATAAACACATGTGTGCATGTGTCTTTATAGTAGAATGATTTATAAACATTTGGGTGTACACCCAGTAATGGGATTGCTGAGTCAAATGGTATTTCTAGTTCTAGATCCTTAAGGAATTGCCATACTGTCTTCCACAATGGTTGAACTAGTTTACATTCCCACCAGTGTAAAAGTGTTTCTATTTCTCCACATCCTCGCCAGCATCTGTTTGATTCCTGACTTTTTTTTTTTTTTGAGATGGAGTTTTGCTCTTGTTGCCCAGGCTAGAGTGCAGTGGTATAATCTCAGGTAACTGCAACCTCCACCTGCTGGGTTCAAGTGATTCTCCTGCCTCTGCCTCTGGAGTATCTGGGATTACAGACATGTACCACAATGATCAGCTAATTTTTTATATTTTTAGTAAATATTAGGTTTCATAATTTTGGCCAGGTTGGTCTCGACCTCCTGACCTCAAGTGATCCACTGCCTTGGCTTCCCAAAGTGCAAGGATTACAGGCATGAGTCACCATGCCCGACCTGCTTCCTTAATGATCACCATTCTAACTGATGTGAGATGGCATCTCATTGTGGTTTTGATTAGCATTTCTTTCATGACAATAATTATGAGCTTTTTCTCATGTGTTTGTTGGCCATATAAATGTCTTCTTTTGGTAAGTGTCTGTTCATATCCTTTGTCCACTTTTTGATGGGATTTTTTTTTTCTTTTAAATTTTTTTAAGATCCTTGTAGATTCTGGATATTAGCCCTTTGTCAAATGGATGACCGCAAAAATTTTCTCCCATTCTGTAGGTTGCCTGTTCACTCTAATGATAATTTCTTTTGCTGTGCAGAAGCTCTTTAGTTTAATAGATTTCATTTGTCAATTTTGGCTTTTGTTGCTATTGCTTTTGGTGTTTTAGTCATGAAGTCTTTGCCCATGCCTATGTCCTGAATAGGTATTGCCTAGGTTTTCTTCTAGGGTTTTTATGGCTTTAGGTCTTATGTTTAAATCTTTAATCCATCTTGAGTTAATTTTTGTGTAAGGTGTAAGGAAGCGATCCAGTTTCAGCTTTCTGCATATGGCTAGCCAGTTTTCCCAAACACATTAATAGGGAATCCTTTCCCCATTGCTTGTTTTTGTCAGATTTGTCAAAGATCAGATGGTTGTAGATGTGTGGCATTATTTCTGAGGTCTCTGTTCTGTTCCATTGATCTACATATCTGTTTTGGTACCAGAAGCATGCTGTTTTGGTCATTGTAGTCTTGCAATAGTTTGAAGTCAGGTAGTGTGATTCCTCCAGCTTTGTTCTTTTTGCTTAGGATTGTCTTGGCTATACGTGCTCTTTTGGTTCCATATGAAGTTTAAAGTAGTTTTTTCTAATTCTGTGAAGAAAGTCAATGTCAGCTCAATGGGGATAGCATTGAATCTATAAATTACTTTAAGCAATATGGCCATTTTCATGATATTGATTCTTTCTATCCATAAGCATGGAGTATTCTTCCATTTGTTTTTGTCCTCTCTTATTTCCTTAAGTAGTGGTTTGTAATTCTCCTTGAAGAGGTCCTTCACATCCCTTGTAACTTGTATTCCTAGGTATTTTATTCTCTTTTTAGCAATTGTGAATGGGGATTCACTCATCATTTGGCTGTCTGTTTGTGTATTATTAGTGTATAGGAATGTTTGTGATTTTTGCACATTGATTTTGTGATTATCTCAATAGATGCAGAAAAGGCCTTCAATAAAATTCAACACCTCTTCATGCTAAAAACTCTCAATAAACTAGGTATTAATGGAACATATCTCAAAATAATGAGAACTATTTATGACAAAGCCACAGCCAGTATCATACCAAATGGGCAAAAGCTAGAAGTATTTCCTTTGAAAACCAGCACGAGACAAGGATGCCCTCTCTAACCACTCCTAATCAATATAATATTGAAAGTTCTGGCGAGGGCAGTGAGGCAAGAGAAGGAAATAAAGAATATTTAAATAGGAAAAGAAGAAGTCAAATTGTCTCTGTTTGCAGATGACATGATTGTATATTTAGAAAACCCCATTGTCTCAGCCCAAAATCTTAAGCTGATAAGCAACTTCAGCAAAGTTTCAGGATACAAAATCAATGGGTTTTACATTTTTTATTCCTTTTCCTTTCCCTGCTTTTTCTTTCATAAAGTTGAAAATTACCAGAGAATGTTTGGGAATGAAAATTATGATTAGGTATGTTTTGCTGCTCTAGTGTTAGAAGAGAAAGAATTCTATATCTTTTTTTTCCTTCTCTTCACCCTACTTACAACAACCTAGGATTATGAAATGTGTGAACCGTATCAGTTAGAATTAGATTTGGCTTAACAGAAAAAAGAAACAATAAATGATAGTGACTTACACAAGATTAAGATTTATTTCTCCATTATATAATATTTAGAGGGAGCTGTCTAAGTGTGTTATAGCGGCTTCATGGTCTTGTCATGAGCCAAGACTCCTATCTTTCTCCTCCACCATCTGCATTATGCAGTTTTCTTCCTCAAGGCTGCCTCATGGTCTAAGATAGCTGCTGGAGCACCAGCCAGAAAGTATGGATAGCAAGGTAAAGTAGTGGGAAGAGAAAAAAAATCTCCCTAAAGCCTGAGTCTTCTTTCTTTAGGCAGCATTACTGGAATTCCAACAGGATACTAGCACTTCTTGTTGCAGAACTCAGTCATGTGACCATACCTAGCCACTGAAATTGAGAAATATAGCAATTTACTGAGAGCTAAAAATTAGATTTCCGTTACTAAGAAAGAAGAGAGAAATAGACAGCTAGTACATTCTACATATGAGCAAGAAACAGTAATTATTAAGGGTTTTAAGAACGAGATTAATCTCAGTTAAATGACATGAGAGGACTTCAGAAAGAAATTGGTACTTGAGTTGGGATTAGGAAGAAGATTTATTTTAGAGGAGGGAAATTCCAAATTATAAACTTTATATTTTTATTTGATTATTCTTAAAGTGTGATACTTGTTACAGCTATTTGGGAATTTAAACGGAAAATGTCTACCTGTTCTTAAAATTTAGGATTATGGAAAGTAGTATGGTTTCTGGAGCCAGTCTGTCTGGGTTTGAATTGTTACTTGACTGAGTACTAGCCTAACTATATAAACTTCCCTGTATACATAATGAGGCAATGATAGTGCCTAAACTATAGAGTTGTGGCATAATCTATATAAAATGTTTATATGATGTGATAAGAAATAACTTTGAGCTAAACTTTAGATCTAGGTTTTTGTCCCTGCTCTGCCATGAATTTGTGTGTGTGTGACTATGGATATCCATGAAATAAGGAAATTGGTTATCTCTGACTAGGCTCTATAAGCCCCAAAATACCGTGATTCAAGGACTATTCCCTGATCACGAGTGACCATTCCCATAGTATATACATAATGGAATCTGAAAAGGGTATTTATTTCAGATTACCTTAAAATTTTGAATGAAAGGATTTAATTAGAAGAGTTTTTGAAGAAAGAACTCAGAGGGCATTTTTGTTGATTTTCAGTCATCAGGGTATACTAAATAAAATACTGTGCATGTTTATAGCTAGTTTAATAATGTCCCAGGTCTAATTTAAACAGTGTTTTTAGGAACTAATTATTATAGAAAACTGTTTTTGTTGTTGTTGTTATTGTTTTTAATGTAGCTAGGCTGGTAATAACTAATGATAGATGAATTCAATTTACATAAATTCAAGACCAAGAAAATATTTTAAAATCATGCCACAGAGGATTGCTTTAAGTTAAAAAGTTAATGTCATTATCTCCTCCTCTCATTTAAATTGTTCAGTTTACAATAATTGTGGAGCATGGTAAATGATTTGAGATTTCTCTCTTAATGAGATTTTAATAAAATTTGATAGTCAAGCACCCTGAATAACTAAAATGCTATTAAAATTTATGTATGTGTACATGTATATATTTCCATTTTAAGTTCAGGCATCTCACATGTTGCTCCTCATCAGGAGGTTTTGGTTTTTTAAAAATAGATACTGACATCTTTTGGGAAAATTCTAATTGATTTTTTTCTTTAATTTCAAAAGATTCAATTGTGTTGAAGACAAATTCCCCAAACTAAATTTAGATCATTTGATTTGTCAGAACTTAGCATTTTTGACTTGGAGGCTGAATTCGGTGTTTCTATGTCTCCAAGAATTATAGGTTAAAGTTTAAAAGGAACATTTAGAAGTTTGCTATTTTTAGACTCCTCAGCCAGCCTTTTATATTATTTTTGGAAACTCCTGGTCTTAAAGGGAAATGCTAGGGAGTGACAAGTTGATCATGCCAAACCGAGTTTTTAATAATGATGTTATAAACATTAGAACAATTCATGGCAACATAAATGTATTAATAAGAATTTCAGAAATAGCATCAAAGAGTTAGAAAGTTAAATCATCGTTGGAAATTCAAAACATCTAGTTTTAAAAAGATCTATATGAGTCACTGATTGCTTTCTAAATTTCTTCATTTAAAGTGTCAAGAAATGAATTTCTTTCACATAATTCTTCTCTTTTAAAATACTCATTGCTGGAACTAGCAGAAACTAGTCTAAGATGAACAATTTTCTTTTCATGCCAGATCAAAGGTTAAAAGGAGCTCCTTGCCTTGGGCTGAAAAACTAGCCAGCATTTATTTTTCTTCCCTTACCCAATTGTTCTGTCTTCCCTCTGCTTTGGCTGGTTCGCAGTTACTACTGTGCTTTGTAGAAAGCTTTGAATAGTTAACTGATGTTGTTATGGTTGCTGAAAGAAAAGAAATCCCAAACACAAATGCCATGTTTTAATAATAACTTGTGATATATGTTTATCACCTTCTTATAATTTTTCCTATCCTGTACAAAGATACATGCCTGTTTTATTGTTTTGGGTGACTCCTGATCTTAAAAGGAAACCCCTAGTGAATGACAAAGATGATCAGGCCAAATTGAGTTTCCAACTTTGCTATAAAACGTTAAAGAAATTCATGGTAACATAAATGTAAGAATTTCTGAAATATTTATAATGATTAGAAAGGAAACACTATTATCTTTGTTACTCATTAATCGCTGTGGAACAATGCTTTTTTTAAAATTTGTTCAAGAATCTCAAATGTTAAACAAAGAGACTTAAGGGTGGTACTAGATAAGATTCCATTGTTAATTTGATTTGCTTTCTCTTAAGTCTAGGATGTACTTAGTTTATGGTTTACGGAGCATCTTATTTTGTACAGTATTGAAGACTGTGGATGTGTGTGTGTGTGTGCGCACGCGCGTGTGTACACTTAATTTTCTTAAAATCTTAACCCAAATTATTCACTTGAGATCTTGGTTTTACCCCAAAAGTTTATGACTGTTTATAAACAAGTTTTTATTTTTATTAAACTTAAATGCCAGAGCAAACAAATGACTTAATATTTAAGCAGTATCAGTACCATCTTCTAGATGCTGTTTCAAGTTCATCTTTTAGTGGGAAGACCTGGATAAAATGAAGATTTTAAATGGCCCATCTTGGGCGTTAAAATTAATAACCATGTTCAGATGAATGGAAGTTTGTTTCCGCCTTTGCACAATGCAACCTATCATTGTGCTACGCATTTCATTTGATCATCACCTGTTTGGGCAAGTGAACATCATAAAGGCTGGATTGCTGAGAACAGACTACTTTTGTTTTAAAAATAGCGTTGGTTCAATTAGCAGTGTAGCACAGCATAGGAAAATAGGATAGAAAACCAACACACATATACTCAGAGTCCATTAGATTCAAGGCATTTTTCGAGATACTGAAGCAAATACACAAAACATAAATGTGGGAAAAATAATAATAAAATATTTAAGAAACAGAGAAGACAGGAAGGAGGACTGTCTTCAATGCAGTGTTTTCCAGCATTCAGACATCATTATAGCTTTTGCCGTGTCAACACACTGATTGTTAAATAAGACTAACATTTTCAATTTAAACTTACTTCAAGCCAAAACTTATATCAACACTATAAATAAAGAACTATCTTGTCATGAATAGAAGGTAACTGAAATTAAGTCAATGGAAAAAAGCTACTATTAATTTGTAGCTAACCTCTGCTGCTTACTCAAGGCTCTGAGTCTGATGCCTACCCTTCTTTTGATAAAAGGTGAAATTAGCACCAGCACCAAACAAAGCACCTTTTCCTTCTGCAATCTGAAGGATTGAAAGAGAGTTGAAAAGGCAATAAGTTGCATTACTAATTCTCTGTGCACAAGTCCTTGACTCATCTTGTTTTCATTTACACTTTGGGAAACACTGTTCTCTGAGGTCACTTCTCAATCACTTCATCAAAGAAGTGAATTAAAATTATTTGGAGAAGTCAAATGAAGAAACCTCCAGAATCAAGGACTCTGGCAATCTGAACATATTAGTGTTTTTTTTTTTTCACTAGATCATTTTCTACATGACACCTCTCCAGAAAAGCAGTGGCATGTGTGCCAAAGTGACAAACATGTTTGCAGAGTTAAAAATATGCTGTAATGCTCCAGTCAGGAAGACCTAGTGATAGCTGCATGTGGGTTTGTTTTTAAAACAAACTCTTATCTGAAGTACAATCATTGTAAATAAAAAATGGTCTTTGTTGCTTAATAAAAATGTATAGACTCTATACCTACTCCATTTTAGCAGCATAATGTTCTATGCTGTCTGACAGGACTTGTGTTGCAACTAAATGCATTAGTCACAGTGACCATTTTTCTTGCAAATTTGTGACACAGATTTAATTATAGGAATGACCAGCAACTTACAAATCTAATTTTGGTGGAGGCTGAGGCAACTTTTTTTTTAAATTTTAATAATGATGGATTTTTTAAAGCAATGATTTCATTACCATTTAAAGAAATCTACTGGTGTAGAACTAGCCAATTGACTGGAGTTATTTTATTACCCTTTAACAAATGTCATGTACTTTCATTTTAATTTTTATTAATTTTTAAAATATCATCAATCCCAAACTGGAAAAGTATTTGCTCCTATATTCATTTGAGTAAAAATAAATCAATATAAATTATTCTGGGTCAGGATGTTTGTAAAGGACCTCCTGAGAAAGATGATCCTAGCAGTTGTTTAAAATCAAAATTAAATCTCTTTAATTTGAATCCAGTCTACTAGAGAACTTTAGTAAGAGATGATAATGTTGCAAATAGTTCTCATTTCTTTGTTTCGTTCTCCTTCAAACTAAAAATTTTGTGTGGTTAATCTATTTGTTGAGCTAATATTTTGGGGGTCTGCCATAATGGTATGGTGAGCCAAATGATTAAGATTTTTGCCTTCATCTGTATTACAGATTCTTAAAGTGAGAATATAAGTCCTAATTGGGAGTGTGTGTGGCTGGGAGAGGCTGTTGTAGTAAACAGTGTTAAATATTTTCATAGAACTTCATTAAAGTTTTGTTCCATTATTAATATACCTTGTTGACTCAGACCCTACTGCCATTCCAAAATAAGTCTGACCACGTGGAGAGAAGCAGGAGGAAAACAGAGGATGTATAAACTTGGTTCTACCAACCAAAGAGAATCCCTTTAATTGTTGGCCCCTGTGATGAAAGCAGTGTGAGGCCTCCAAACTTCATCATGGATTTAGGATTTCAAGTAAACATTTAGTTTTCTAAAAAACAATAGTCTGAATTATTGGAAATAGCAGATTTTAGTTTGAAATTAAAAAATCATATTTTAAGCTTAGATTTATTGCATGTTGCTTTTGGATCTTACATTAACTTTTAAAATGGAACATTTGTGGACATCTTACCATGTGCTAGGCTCTTGGCCAGCTTCTAGAACTGAAAAAAATAATTTAAAAAATGATTCTTGCCCTCAATTTGCTTAAAATTCCTGAATTTAAATGCTGTTTTTCCTAGTATGATTCTACAGACCTCCTAATTCTGAATTGACTCCAAGTAACGGCACCATACAATTTGAGGACCACTTATTTTACTATAAAACTTCAAGCAGGCAGGCATGGTGGCTCACGCCTGTAATCCCAGCACTTTGGGAGACCAAGGTGGGTGGATCACAAGGTCGGGAGTTCAAGACCAGACTGATCAACATGGCGAAGCCTCATCTCTACGAAAAATACAAAAATTAGCTGGGCATGGTGGCACATGGCTATAATCCCAGCTACTCAGGATGCTGGGGCCAGAGAATTGCTTGAACCTGGGAGGCGGAGGTGGCAGTGAGCTGAGATCATACCACTGTACTCCAGCCTGGGCGACAGAGTAAGACTGGTTCTCAGAAAAAAAAAAAAAAGCCAGAGAATATGTATATTATATATCTTGCAAATATTTTTCTTTGTCTTTAGCCTTCTAGTTTTTTTCTGTGTGTATGTGGGTGAGGGGGTGACTTTTTATTGACAAATTCAAAATTTCTTTAAATCAGATCTATTGAGGTATAATTTCCATACAGAAAAATCTATGCATTTTAGAGGTATAGTTCTGTCAATTTTGACAAATGTATGCAGTCATATAGCAATCTTCTCAATCAAGATAATAGACTCATCACCTAGAAAGTTTCTTCTTGCCCTTTGGAGTCAATCCTCGTCTCTGGCAGCCACTGAATTTTTTTTTCTGTCTCTATACTTTTGCCTTTTTCCAGAAAGTCATCTAAATGCAATCACACGATATATGCTTTTTGAGTACGATTTCTATCACTTAGCATATGCTTTTTGTGATTCATCTATGTTGTATATATCAGTAGTTATTTTCTTTTTATTGCTAAGTAATATTACATTGTTAATTTGTTTGCCATTTGATGAACTTCTGGTTGTTTCCTTGATGATGATTATAAATAAAGTTGCTATGAATATTTGTGTACAGGTTCTTATATAGATATATGTTTCTATTTCTTTTGGAAATATCTATACTGAGTCATATAGTGAGTATATTTTAACATTATAAGAAATCACCAAACTCTTTCCCAAAGTGATTATACCATTTTATATTCCCAGAATGTAAAAGGAGTCCAGTTGTTCTACAACCTTGCCATCCCTTGACATTCCCAATATTTTTTATTTTAGCCATTCTAATAGGTGTGTAGTGGTATGTCATCATAGCTATAATTTGTATTTCTCTAATGGCTAATGATGTTGGACATTTTGTATGTGCTTATTTGCCATCTGTATATCTTCTTTTGTGGCCTGTGTGTTCAAATCTCTTGCCCATCTTATTAGGTTGTTTTCTTATAATTGGGTACAAGTTTTTAAGTATGCTTTGGACACCAGTCATTTATCAGACATATGTTTTGTAAGTGATTTTTCCCAGCCTGTAGCTCATTTTTTCATTTTATTGACAGTAACTTTCAAATAGCAGAAGTTTAAAAGTTTTGTTAAATCTAGTTTATCTATTATTTTTCTTTTATGACTCAGGCTTTTAGTATTCTATTAAGAAATCCTTGTTTGCCACAAATATTTGTCTCCTATGTTTTCTTTTATAAGTTTTAGTTTTTGTTTTTACATTTAGTCTTATGACCCATTCTGAATTAATGTCTGTGTATAGTTTAGCATATTAGTTGGTGTTCATTACTTTGCATATTGTTCTAGAATTGTAAAGTTTTTATGTCTGTCACATTTGTCCATGATTTTTTCATTGCCTTTATACTTATGAAGCTTTTTCCTATCACAATGCTAGGTAAAAATTTATGTGTATTTTCTTATAGTTTTATAATCAAGATGAATACTTAATACTGTATATGCTAAAAAGCAAAGCCCATCATATGGGGGTTCATAAAAAGAAATAATAGCTTGAAAGGGCTTCACCTGATTATGGTATCATTGGTTAAAGAAGTCAATTTCTGTTTGTTGCTTTCCCTACTGTGTTTTCTGGCCCTGTAAATCCAGCCTCACAGTGTTATTCTCACATCTACATAGTGATAGATATGACTGTCCCTGAAAATAATTGGATCAGTATTCATGACTGTTAAAAATTGTTTTTCTATCTTAGAATATCACATATGACATTAATGCAATTACTTAAAATTGTTTATTCAAAATGCGAAATGGGGATGGACATAGAAGAATAAGGGAAAATTATAGAAACCTCATTTTTTAAATCAATTTGATTTACAATTGTTCACACTAATTAACAGTAAAATATTCTTATTTGGAGGATTATGAACCAAGGTGAATAGCTCTCTTAGTATAATTTAAGATAATAGAGGTCTTTTTAAAAATAAAATTTATAATTTTAAGAGCCTTGATAAACTTGATTTTAACTTTAGATAACTGAACAAGCTGTACTGATCAGGGGGAAAAATACTCTATTAATGTAAACCTGGTATTTTTAGAGTCAAAGAACCACAAATTTAGATGGTGAATAAGTAGAGTAACTAGTGTTACGTAGAGTAACATTGATTCATATTCTGTGTGTCCAGGGATGATTATACTCTGAGCTTACAGCTTTCTTTTTTGCTAGAACTCCACACTTGTTTACTTTTCCTGAGTAGCTTTTTTTGGTGATATTTTAAATAAGTAGAATAATTTAAAATGTTCACTGTGTTTATAGTTTTACCTTATAACAGTAGTTACTGGTCAAGATTTGTGGTTTGGTTTCTTTTATTATTCAGCCAATTCTCTTGTAAACAGTCATTTTCTACAGTGTTTTTAAGTTTTCACTTGAATGCTTTAGTTAATATTTTTATCCATTTATTTTGGAGGGGTAATGTTTATTAACATTATTGTGCTTTTGGTGCTTTCCAAGAGCCAGGGCAATGAATCCTATCTTCTTTGTTGTCATCTACATAATGTTATAAGATAAACTATTCCAAATACTATGTTTATGTGTCGCTCCTACGCCCTAATGCCTTTAGTGGCTCTTAATTACCCACTACCTAATTGGCCATTCAGGGATCCTCCCATTGTGGCCCTATTGTCTCTCTCTCTCTCTCTCCCCACCTACCAGTGTTTTTCATTCTCATGTTAACTGTTGATCCACACTTCTCCACCCTCTCCTCTTTGTTAAATCCACTTTATCTATCTTTTTTTTCTTTTATGGCTCAGGCTTTTTGTATCCTATCTAAGAAATCCTTGTTTGTCACAAAGATTTTTTTCCCTATGTTTTCTTCTATAAGTTTGTTTTAGTTTTTATATTTAGTCTTATGATGCATTTTGAATTAATATTTGTGTATAGTTCAGTGTATTAGTTGCTGTTTGTGATTTTTGCATACAGTTATAGAATATTAAAGCTTTTATGATCTGTCACATTTGTCCATTTCTTCCTTTATGGATGTTTTTTATTGCCTTTATACTTAGAAAGCATCCTCTAGTGTTTGGGCATTTTTCCGCTTCCACCTCTTTGCTTGCACTGTTCCCATCCATTCCATTTTCCTAGCCATCCCTCAAAGCCTGTCTCAAAAGCAATTTCCCCAGCTTTCCTTTTATGATTATTTAGTTTTTGGAATGAGTTTCCATCTAGATTGTAATGGGTTACTATAGATTGTAACTGGTTAGTGCAGTTAGTTTGAAATTCTGACCTTCTCTCCCATCTCTGGCACTTCCTATCCTTGTTAGTCTGCTATTTTTCTTTTTATAAAATAATGTCTTCTAACATAGTATATAATGTATCATTTATTATATTAATTGACTGTTTCCCCCTATTCAAATGAAAGCTCCATGAAAGTTCTTTCTTTTGGTTGCTTCACTATCTATCTTCAATATTTATAGTACTTGACACAAAGTAACCATTCAAAAAATATTAAATGAATAGATATCATCCAATGAATGTTATTTTAATCTCTCTTCTTTATTAAAGATTATAAAATATCTTATATATAGTATGCACTTAAAGTGCATACTAATTATCATAATTATATGTTGAATTCATTTGACAAAAATTGTATCACTTTTGTCATCTGTTTTGACCATAATTAGTCATCTGTCTACCAAATTTTTCTTTACCACATTAAAATGATTTTAAATTCCAAGCTTTTAAATCTCAATAAAACATATACTATGGCTGTAAGAAATTTGTATTGCCTTATATTCAGTGTTTATTTGGAATGAGAGTGGATATTTGTCCCACACATAAGTTTGATATTTAGTAATTTATAAGATTTTCTTCTACTAAAGAAGGAAATCCTATAAAGTAGATTGGGGCAGATAATAGATTTGGTAATCTATTATCCCTGTATAATAGATTATCAAACCCATATGCTATTTTCATTGAAATAATTGATTTTAAATATCAGGGAGTTTTTCATGAAAAATGACTACAAATGTGATTATTACAAATATTTAAATAGCTAGAGATGTGTAAATAAGAGGATATAATAAGTGATTTCCATTATATAGCATTGTAGAGAATAGTTTCACTGTTGGTGTTAAAGGAAAGTATTTTTTTAATTAAAGTTTATTTTTTAACTACTTGTGAAATACATACTATAATTAAATTGACAAGTGAAAGTTAAATTTCTAGACAGCGCTTAAGAAGAAACTGTACCATATCCTAAAAAAGAAGTAAAAATGTAAGTATGAAAAATTAAAAAACCAATTCAATGGTGCATATCTGAGTGGCATTAGAAGTCCTTAGAAAATAGAAAAAAGAAAGAAAAAGCCAAGGTGAGAATGACAAACCAGATAACTTGAACTTGCAATATCATATGACAGCAGATGAAAGCTAATGTGGTTTGCTCTTTAGAGGCATCATGTTACAACCCTCTGCACTGTAGTTTAGTGGGTTCATAATTCAGAATATTGCTTTGACTTTGGTCTTATCATCTTGTCAGAGGTTAAAATTTGTTAAATGAGATATAGAAAATCATGAAGATGTGACTTGGGCTGGAGGAGCTTTGGAGAGTGCTATCTATCTCCATGTAATGGAGAAAAGGTAGACTTTTAAGATACTAAAGGAAGGATAGTTACTCAAATGATTTTTTAATGGGAAAGGTTTTTTTTGTTGTTGTTTGTTTGTTTTTTTTTGTTTGTTTTTTTTTTTTGAGTTAAGGTCTTGTTTCATTGCCCAAGCTGGAGTGCAGTGTGGTAGGATCACAGTTCACTTGATCCTCAACCTCCCAGGCTCAAGCAATTCTCCCACCTCAGCGTCTCGAGTAGCTGGGACTACAGGCATGCACCACCATGCCTGGGTAATTTTTAAAGATTTTTGTAGAAACTGGGTCTTACTTTGTTGCCCATACTGGTCTTGATCACCTGGGCTCAAGCAGTTCTCTTGCCTCAAACCCCTAAAGAGCTGGGATTACAGGTGTGAGCCACTGCACCTTCCATTTTAAAAATAATAACCTAAAAAATACATTAATATTTGTATTTTTTATAACAGCTTAACAAGCCATTCAGAATACCTGATCAGTAGCTACCGAGGTATGCAAATGAGGAGCAGGACAGGTTTTTCAATTTATTCAATAATTAAAATAAGTAATAGGAAAGATTATTTCTAGTGTTACCAAAGAAAGTAGGTTTACATGTTTCTTTTTCTCTTTTCTTCATTTATTTCTGCCTTTTTAAACTAAAGAGGAAACAATGAGTAGAGATCATTGAAACAGTATGTAAACCTAGAGTCTTCTGCCTTTTGCCCTTTAATTCACAGATATTTTTCCTCGAAGATGGTTGAATCCTTGGGTCTATATGTTGTGTAGTTTATAGCCAAACAACTGTTAAAGTCAAAAGGTTAAATTTCCGGCTTAAAAAAAATTGAATAAAAACTCCTACCAGTGCAAACCAATGGTTAAAAAAAGTTTTAAGCATGTAACACTAGAAAACATCCAGATTAGGAAGAATACTTATCTTTTTTGGGGGGTTCATGTGTCAATGTAGGGTGGTATGCAGTGGCATCATCACAACTCACTGCAACCTTTGCCTCTCAGGTTCAAGTGATTCTCCCATCTCAGCCTCCTGAGTAGCAGGGACCACAGGCGTGCAACACCATGCCTAGATAAATTTTTTTTGTGTGTGTATTTTTTGTAGAGACAGGGCTTTGCCATGTTGCCCAAGCTGGTCTACAATCCTTAGTTCTGAAACAAATCTTCCATCATGTCTGGCTACTTTTCAGATTCCATCAACCTCGTGCCATGATCAGTAAGATTTTTCTAGAGACAAAAATACCATACACTAATAAAAATCGCAGATAGCATTGTGCATTTTTGTCTTCGTTTTCCTAATTGTCCCTGACCATTCATTTCTTTATGAGACTTCTAAATAGTGAGTCACCTAAAGCATATGTTTTGCTACATGTTTTAAAAATACAAACTAGAAGGAAAAGTTTTTCTTCTTTTTATTTACTTATTTAATTTATTTTTTGTAGAGATGGGGTTTTGCCATGTTGCCTAGATTATTCTTGAATTTCTAAGCTCAAGCAATCCTTTCACATTGGCCTTCCAAGTGTTGGGATTATAAACATGAGCCACCGCACTCAGCCTAAGTTTTTCTTTGTAAAGGAGAGGTTGGGTGCCATGTAGTCTTTAAAGAAATTTTTCTTTCTCTGCTGGAAATCACTCTTCATGCCTCACAGACCTGAGAGCTCTTTCTTTAGCTGTGATGGTAACATGATGTCGCTTGCTGAACCATTTCTCGTAATATTACTTTTTTTCATTGTCTATTGGAACCATCCCACATTTTTAAGATACTAAGCACCTCATTGTTAGAAATATAAGTAGCATATACTTTGCAAGTTTGTGATGGTTCTGTTTAGAAACTGATTCTGTGGCACCACCTTGCAAGAGTAGATTCACGTTAATCATACTCAGATAATGATATATAAGACAGATTGCCAATTTACTAATTGGTTATTGAAAAAATAGTTATGAAAGACTTTTAGACACTGGGGTTGATGCATTCTCTCTTCATGGTTAAATTCACATGAGAAAGTATTTTACTAAGAAGTTTATTTGGTGAGAATGAGATTAGAGGAAGCAGATGTAAGGAGGTAAATCTCAAGAGCAATTCTATCAGTCTGTTGTAAATGGATGTGTCTGGCTCCACTGCAAGGGTACATTGCCCGTGGAAACAGACAGGTCCATCGTTTGAACCAGGGATCTTCTTTCCTAGGTGTG